>NC_064638.1:47553319-47668319 GCF_023864345.2 Schistocerca serialis cubense | reverse complement strand
ACGAAAAGGTGGCCACAAAATAAGCTTCCTGTCAACACTACCTCTGTTAAAGCATCTCCACTATTTAGTGAGTAACAAGTATCCTTTGCATAATATTGTTACATTCCATCCTAGATTTTCCATTTATTGATTTTCTATATTATGCTACCATTGGTAGGAACCAGAAACAAACGAGTATCATTCTGACATCACATACATCTTCAGATTTCTCATCCTGTCCACCATAAACCACTGTGTCAAGAGTGTTCTCAGAGACTGTAATTACCGAGTACTTGGCAGAGGCTGCTAGGTGACACTTTCAGTCAATATGTCTATCCTACACACTCTAAAACCCGCATCATTTAGAGAAGCTGTTATTCCTAATTCTCTTGTGATGTTCACAGATCCATATGTGTTGCAACAAATTACAGGTTGTCCCACTCAAATCACTCTGATTTCAAGGACCCAGGAGAGAAAAACCACAGTAGATATGACTATGAGAAATACACCACACTTTAGAGCATCTCAAAGAATTTATATTCATTCTCAGAAGTGCTAAGTATCAATGCCAGAGTGCAGCATGGTCACAGTCACATGAAGTGAAAATGGCAACTACACAGCAATGCGCAAGCAGTAGTATGGCTTTCAGGCATATTAGTGTGCACAGAAATTACTGTGGAGTGTATGAATGTTATCCACCTGATGTGAAAACAATTGGGAAATGGTATAGGAAGTTTCTGGCAACAGGATAGTGTTCTGAAACATACCGGTGGTGCATGTTATGGATTTTCAGAAGAGACAGTGCAGGACAACAGACAAATGTTTCTCAGAATCCCACGTAAGTCAATTCCTCAATCATCTAGGCAACTTGATATATTTCAGTCAACATTGCATCATGTAGTTCGCCAGCATCTACATATGTATGATTACAAAGTGCAAACTCTGCAACATCTGACAACGAATGCCAAACCACACTAACGACAATTTGCTACAGATATGCTACAGCATATTGATATGGATACCAGTTTTATAGGAACATGATTATAATCAGATGCGGCAATCTTTCCTCTGTCAGGATGTGTTAACAGCCATAATGTTCGGATTTGAGGTTATCTCAATCTGCACACTGTCGTTCAACATGTTTGTGACAGCCCTAAACTAAACATCTGGTGTGGGCTAATGCATGAGAGGATTGTTGAGACATTTGTCTTTGTTGAACAAAAAGTGAATGGGTCAGAGTCTCTGGACATTTTGGAGCAGTTTGTTTAGCTTCAGATACTAGACTTGTAACCCAACATCATTTTTCAACAAGACGGAGCTCCACCACATTCGTCAATGGCTGTTCTCAAGTTCCTGGAAAGGAAATTTCCCAGTCATTGGATCAGACACAGAACTCATTGTCTGGCCACCACATTCACCTGACATTATGCTGCTTGATTTCTTCATGTGGGGGTTTGTGAAAGACCACATGTGTGACTGAAGTTGTCACATTTCTACATTGCGACATCATATCACTAATTCAATTGAAACACTAACAGAGGAAACGTTACAAAGAACTTAGTACAAAAATGCATATTGACTCTATATTCTTCATGCTGCAATTGGTTCACATGTAGAGGTGTGCTAATGATAAATAAATAAATTTTCCAAGATGCTCTACAATCTGGTGCATTTTTCATTGTAGTATCTACTGTAGTTTTTTCCCCTGGGCCTTTGAAATCAGGGAGGTGTGAGTGGGACACCCTGTAATTGGCTGTTCAGAGGATAAACTGGCTGTTTGAAATTTTGGGAAATGATTTTTACCACAGTGAAAATTTTCTTTTTTCAATGATTCCCAGCTGAAATTGCTAATCTTAACTGTGACACTTTCTCAACTGATTCCAGGTAATGCATAATGAGCTACCTTTCTTTGAACTCTGTGTGTCATTTGTCAGTGCTCTCTGGTAATGAACCAAAACCACTCAAGAATGCTCTAGAACAGTATCAACTAGTACAGTGGGACTAGTTTTACTAGTGGATTTGTTATGCTCACTGAATCTTCTGTCAGTAGAACACCATCCTTAGCACTCTTTCCTTACAACCATTTTTATATCATTATTCTAAAGTAACCTTCTGTTTACTCTAAACACAATATATTTAGTTGAATCAACAAACCTGAACTTTTTGCCATTTATCATATTGTATTACAAAGAGATCTAGAAACATCAAATAAGAAGAAAAATTCTGAGGATGAAACCTATATTGCTAGAACCAGAGAGAGAGAGAGAGAGAGAGAGAGAGAGAGAGAGAGAGAGAGAGAGATATTTTACTTTCACCTGTAGCATCATAATGCCAATGAGCTGCATCCCCAAACTGCCATTCAGCTGGACACTGCACATATTGTACTCAATCTAGGGCTTGGTGTCCCAACTCCATTTGATACTGCTGCATTTCATGGTCAGATTTCAGTTCCTCTCTATTTGCCTCCGCTTTCTCTCACAGTTGCAACAATTAGTGATTCAACTGTATAAAGATATACACATTCAGTTAATACAGATTACTGTTATTTTTCACTGAGGTGACAAGCATACAACAGAATCGCATTCACTTCCAACAAATCATACAAGTCAGAAAACTCACATAATGTCAATGATCTGCTAACAGTAAATTCTTTACTGCTTTTCACTGTAAATATTAGGATGTAAACTATAAACTGCAGTAATGTGACGAATGTTATTACAGTTTTGACACAGAACTGAAAACCAAATAAAAAAGTGTTTTAAGTGAAGTAAACTGTACATGAGAAGTGTCCTTGTTCAAGACAGATCTGTAGCTTAGTACCAAAAATGAGTCTTACAGAAAATGAAATTCATCATTTTTGAAGACTAAAACATAGTTATATCCAAATATTTAATGGTGACACACAAATCATTACTAAACCTATTTTTCAACATAACTTCCACCAGAAGTGAGAAACCTATTATATCACTGGACAAAATTTTAATCCTTGTGTTGTAGAAGCCTGCTGACTGGGAATGGAAGCAGAATCTCAGGCTTGTTGAGCTCTTTCTTCATTGTGAAAATGCTAAACTAATGACAGGAACTTCTTGAGGTGAAAGAAAAGATGAAATATGCTGGGAGTAAAATCAGGACTGTGAGTAGGTTGGTAAACCAACTCCCTGCTGAACTACTCCAGAATAGATGTTGTGTGCCAAATTGTATGTCAGTGAGCACTGTCACAGATCAACTTCATACAAGCACTGAGCATCTTGCCACTCAGATTCAGTGGCTCATTGAAATATCCATTGTTTCACAATAATGGACAGCATTATATGTTTCACTTCTATGCATCAAGTCAGTGTGCACAATGCCCTTCCTCTCCCAGAACACTGAGCGCATCAATACTATCTGCTATAACTTTATCCTGACCATTTATCTACTGTGACACCAACACATTGATTGGTACCGAGTTTCTTGGACACAGTGAGTAACCCACATCACATCTCCTGTTAAAAGCTTATTGAGAAACCTATTGCCACCATCACAGTACATCTCTCAAAGTGTCAGTGGTGTTCCCATGTCATTCAGTTTCATGATCTTATATGATGTATTTTGGCACGTGCCTGATGCACACTTCTTTCAAGAGCAAGTGCTCAGTGCCAATTTCATACATCAAGGATCGCATTATCTGGGGAGGAAGGCTGCCAAGCTCTGTAATTGTCGAGTGTCGGTTTTCCATAATTCACCATCACACCGCCTCCACAATTCTGTCATGGTGGACAGTCAGTCGCTACCTCCTTCAATATGGAGACTGTTGTATGTATGCTGTTTCCACAGCACATTTTCACATTATTGTGAAAATTATTTGGATTCTTCAGTAACAGTAGCACAATGTTTTGCAACTTGTGCCCCTTAGTCACTTATAATGAATTTTGCATCTATTTAGTCATCATCATGTCATTAGTTTTTGATTTATACAGTGATGTCCAACTCTGAGTTTGGAAACTTGTATCTGTATGTTAACCAACTGAAGACAAGCTGGAGACCAGTGTTGTGTCAAATAATGTCAGTTTTATAGTGACTGCTAGCAGTTATTATCCAGTTCCCTAATTCGGTTTCCAGTGTGACAGTACGGCACTATACCATCATTCCTGGAGGGTCCCACAAAAACTGTAATAAACACAGCTATGACTCTCAGAGCATATACGACATTCAATTGCCACTGATGACCACCTCCCTCAACCCAAGCACATCCTACTTGACATACTGTATAGAGCAGTAAGATACACATTGATATAAGTCATAACAATTGAGATGATTTTTGTTTTCAGTTTTTTTTATTATTATGCATAAGCATCAACAAAAGTTTCTCTTATCATTTTAGGTACTGTATACCTCCTCTTCTTCCCTACACACAAAATCAAATCATTTAACTTATAACTGTATCAATACTAAATGTAAGCTTTCTTCTTGCTTCATTAGGCATATATCACTCACCTTCTCAGTTATCCATTGGCCTTTATTGTCACACTCACTAAGCGGTTTGTGGAGGGACAATGCTGGAACACGTGTTGCTTCCTCAGTTTAGCAAACTTGGAGTTAATAGTAGTAGTAGTAGTAGTAGTAGTAGTAGTAGTAGCCTGTAATGGCCAGCCATTTGACAACATGTGGACAATTTTCAAGCTATTATGAGGAAGAGATAACAGTTTAATTTGGTCATTTAGGTTAATCAACATTTTAAACAAATAACTGTTGGAAGACGTTTCACGCTGTTGCTTGCCTGTGGAGTTTGACAGTCCTCCTCTCCCAGCTGGGCCGTCTGCCATTGCAGGGCTTCTACAGCTCCCACACAGTTCTTCAGCACGTCTGTCACATCTTCATGCTTCTGCTGCAGCTACGGCACATTGACTTCTTCGTGGCTGATACCTTCACTCAAAGTGAGCCACAGTGCATCTGACATTCAAATGCAGACATCATCTGAATCTGCAAAGAATTGGAAAAAGATACAGACACACACTAAATTTCTGGGGGGGTTTCCAAAATCATAAACATTATCAACACAACGAAGTTACATGTGTCAAACAAAAGTTAATTTTACAGACCATCTTTCTTTCCCCACAAGCTACAGAGAGAATAAGAACAAAAGGTAGGCCACTCCACAGGAATTAAGAGTGCGAGCTCTTAATGTTGGTCTACAGCTCCTGTGGTAGCTGAAAAGGGGAAGACACACCACAACAAGGGAGCTGATCAACTTGCAGACTTACCTCGAACATACATCTGAAGACCATACTCCAAATTTCATATGCCTGAGTACTGAGCACTCTCCACAAGCCAACTGGGACAGCAATACCACTCTACATAGGGTTGACTTAGCAGTCCGATGCTCAAAGCTCATTGATCAACTACCTGGCCACAGGGAACTGACGGGGAAGGGGGCGGGGGTACTTCTTATCAGAGAGGTAAACGTACTAAGTGTGAAGAACTGAAATGCATGTGGTTCATGTTGGGCACCTAATCTGGCTGCGGCTCATCAAGAGCTTGGTTAATGACACTCTTTCATTATTTAAGAATGTGATATACTGCACTCATGAACAATTCAATTCTGTAATATTTCACACATAGCATGTTCTACGTCTGTATTTACAACTCCGATATTATTTTCATTACATTCACGTATGTGTTAGTGCAGAAGTATTATAAAACCATTTGTTCTCAGATGTTGATATTTCAAAGTTGCCATGTAGGATTTGTGTGGTTATTTGTGTAACTGGCAACACTGGAAATTTTATTACAATTGTCATTAGCAGTATTAATATTGATAATTTAGTTAGTAAAAAGAGTTTGGAATAAGTAAACTGAAAATAGGTTTTAAGTGGGAACAGTTTCTGTTAATATGTTAATATTTATTTATTTATTGTTCTGTGGGACCTAATTAAGGAGAAGTCTCCATGGTCATGGAGCAAGTCTATACACGAAATTATGACATAATATTAGAAACAGATAAAATGAAATATAAAAAAAATATATTCAGGTGACAAGTTGTAAGTTTAAATAAAGAAAATAAACAATGCAATACTGGAATTTGCTTAATTTTTTAGCTCTTCCAGGAGCTCCTTGACAGAATAGAAGGAGTGAGCCATGAGGAAACTCTTCAGTTTAGACTTAAAAGAGTTTGGGCTACTGCTAAGATTTTTGAGTTCTTGTGGTAGCTTATTGAAAATGGATGCAGCAGAATACTGCACTCCTTTCTGCACAAGAGTCAAGGAAGTGCATTCCACATGCAGATTGGATTTCTGCCTAGTATTAACTGAGTGAGAGCTGCTAACTCTTGGGTTAGGCTAATATTGCTAACAACAAACGACATTAAAGAAAATATATACTGTGAGGGCAATGTTAGACTTCCCAGACTATTGAATAGGGGTCAAAAAGAGGTTATCGAACTTACACCACATATAGCTCGAACAGCCTGTTTTTGAGCCAAAAATACCCTTTTTGAATCAGAAGATTTACCCCAACAAATAATACCAGACGATGTCAGCGTATGAAAATATGCGAAGTAGACTACTTTTTGTGTTGAAGTATCACTTATTTCAGCCACTGTTCGAATGGTAAATAAAGCAGCATTTAGTTTCTGAACAAGATCCTGGACATGGGCTTTCCACAACAGCTTACTATCTATCCGAACGCCTAGGAACTTGAACTGCTCCGTCACGCCTATAATATGCCCTTTCTGTCTGATCAAAATATCGGTTCTTGGTGAATTGTGAGTTAGAAGCTGTAAAAACTGAGTCTTACTGTGATTTAGCATCAAATTATTTTTTGCAAGCCACGAACTTATTTCATGAACTACATTATTTGTTACTGCTTCAATATTACACACAAGATCCTTCACTATCAAGCTGGTGTCATCAGCAAACAGAAATATTTTTGAATAACCTTTAATACTAGAAGGCATATCATTTATATAAATAAGAAACAGCATCAGCCCCGGCACCGACCCTTGGGGAACGCCCCACTTAACAGAGCCCCATTGGGACTGAACATCACTACCACTCTCAGTATTGCGGATAATTACCTTCTGCTTTCTGTTCTTAAAGTAAGAGGCGAACCAATTGTAAGCTACTCCCCTTACTCCATAATGGTCCAACTTCTGCAGTAATATTGAAATGATTGGAGTGGCTTTATAATGTAATACCTTTTAACACATGTTGTTCATGGTAAGGAACTTTATTATGTTGGAAAATGTTGATAAAATTTGGAAAGAGTGATATTATTGTACACAGCAGTTCATTTAAATAACATGGATCAATAGTCCTAAAACCTGGAAACAACTTTTCAGACAGTAATATCACAGCACTAAGACTCAAACTGTAGCGATTTGAGAATTTCCGCGTAAATTCTAGAACCGCTCGTCCTTCTACCATTGCGAATACAGGATATTTTATAAATAAGTGTGAGAGAATGTACATACTGTGTGACATGTTTTTGTTTGCAGGCTTCAAAAGAGTCACGAACACAAGGTAGATGTGATGGTATCAAGTGTTTGCTGCTCGCACCACGGAAGCTGTATTGGAAGAAAACGAGTGTTAAAGTATCTCATGGTTTTTTTAATATCATTGACTATTGTAACAAGAAAAAAGAAGAACAGTTGAATTATTGTTAAATAAACTTCACATATTGGACTAGCTAGAGGCAAGACAGGTTCATATTTTGTATGGTTGTAGTACCAAATATATTGCAGATGTTTTTAATCAAGCCTAACACAGGAGGAGTCAGTTGACTTGCAAGTATTCTAATGCTTTGTTATTTGTGGAAGTTAAAATATATCAAGACAATTAAAAGTATTATGTGAGTATCCACTTATTTCATGAGGGGAGGGAGGTAGAGTAGGGGGAGGGGGAGATAGAGAGAGAGAGAGAGAGAGAGAGAGAGAGAGAGAGAGAGAGAGAGAGAGAGAGAGAGAGAGAGAGAGAGAGAGAGAGAGAGAGAGTGTGTTACTAATAAAATCTGTTAACCAGCAGTACTCTTCAGAGAAGGAGGTTTCGAAGATCGAGAGAGCCAGATAGCCAGATAAGATATCCACAGAAGAAGATTGGCTGTGCAGATCAAGTAAGTCAACTGAAGTGAGAGAGTTGTGAAAATTGCATGTAATGCAATTTCACACAGCTCTCCAGGTCATTTAAAAGTTAAAAAGTGTTAGAAAGTGGCAACCAGTTAAAAGGGCTTGAAAAAACAGTAATTTTGAGATTAAATCCAAGAAGATACGATGTGTTGCCATAGTGACCAGGTATAGCAGGACAAGAGAACTGTTTCACAGAATTGGATTCTGCCTAAAAAATTCAAAGGGCAAAAATTAATGAACACAATAAAAGAGAAGATGTAAGGAAGATGTAATGTTAAAAGAAGAAAAAGAAGATTCCCACATATTACACTAAGAATAAATATGACAAGAATAATTCATCTAAGAAGATCTGGTGTGGGGTGTAAGTAAATCTTGCACGCATCACAGGGACACAGACATGGGAACCAGCGTAAGTCTGATGATGCCGGCACTAGTCGGTAATCACCAGTGCTGATTCCACATATGCCTGCTGACACTGATGCTGAAAACAACATTCGATGCTGCCAGTGCCAGTGCTGTTCAATGGTGCTGATTATGCATCCACTCACCAACGCAGCTAGAACTCTACACCGGGTGAGTGCAAAATAATAACTGTTTCAGTGTGAAGTTAAAGAAACTGTTGAATAATAGAGTGTTAGTATAGTTATTACACTCAGTGTAGAATTTTTTGATGATTACTAGATCTAAAGGTAAGAAGAATATGGATATTTAAACAGAGAATTGGGGAAACATCAGAACCAGCCATGGCAATAAAAATGAATAAGGAGATGACAGACTGGTCTGAGGTAGTAAAATTAATCAACACCCAAAGTGCAGATTCAGCAGCTTTAAGAAAGGACCTAAGTCTTAAATTAGACTCAATAGATACTCAATTAAATGATAAAATAGATGAAGGGTGTCTCTTTGAGAAATGAAATAAAAAACTCTATGCACAGAGTTCTACTTCAAGTAGAGAAATAGACGCAGTGAATACTCAAATTATAAATTGGATGTTCAGAATAGAACTTTAGGATTGTTAAGTGTTAAAGTAGATTCACAAAGTAAAGACTTAGGTAATTTATGTGAAGCTATGGCTAATTTGAAGACTGAATTTGACACTTTAACTACTAAAGTAGAGAATTTTAAAATAGATTTGAAAGAGGAATTAACTAGTTTGTTAAGCAGTCATGTAAAGTCACAGAGTAACCACTTTTAGGATGTTAGTGTGATAGTTAATGTGATACTGAATATGAATGTGATAATGTAGAATCTGAATTTAGTGAGAAGTTAGGATCATTTCAGAATGTATGTAATGTTACATTTGTTGCTGTAAACAAAATACTGCACCTGTGAAAAACAGGGTAAGTTAATACCAATAGTCCAATAGCAAATTGCTTGCATTAACACTCTAGTAGGTACTGTGGAAAGAAACTTTCAAGAGAAATTAGAAACCTCAGACATAATTAATATGAGTAGTCTGGAGGAACAGGTAGAGGAAATAATTGACCAAAAAATTGCCGTGAGAGTAATCTGAAAACATGTCTCCTGCCTTATCCATTGAACTCAATGATACCAAGAAATGTATGGATGAATTATGGAAGGAATTCAAACATATTCAGGACAAGGTAGATAAGAGGATAACTTCTCCTAATGTGGTATTAACTAGTGAGGTAGTGATGGATTTACAATGGGGAGCCAATTCAGGGTTATCTAAGCAATTGCCTAAGTTTAAGCCAGATGGGGAAGTACATCCTACCTATTTTTTGGAAAGGTTCAACCAAGCAATGCCCAAGAACTGGGAAAATTAAAAAAAGATGGTGTTTGCTGTTGGGTATCTGTTAGGGGAAGTCTCAGAGTGGGGAATGGTAAACAACACAAACTTTTCCTCTTGGGAAGATTTTCAAAAGAAGTTTAGAGAGAAGTATTGGTCAGCAAGTGCCCAGGAAAGCTATTATCAGACTTGTGGGAACCAAAGTATTGCAGTAATATGTGGGGAACAATGAGAAAGTATTTTGACTGGCATTTAACATGAGCAAAATACTTTGACAAACCAATGGAGGTAGAGGGGTTAGTTCGAATTTTAATAAGACTATTGAACATTTACCGGAGGAAGGATATATTATGTAGTGGGTGGAGAATGATTGAAGTATTATTATATTTTGTGGATGCACTTGATCCCATTAACTATGCAGGAATTTGTGGCAAGTAATAATAGAGCACAAAGTGGTAATATAGCATGCCAAGCTGGTAACCAACCGGTGATTACTAGTAATGAGGAAAACGTAGTGAGATGTGGATACAGGGCTGGGGTCCAGTCCTACAGATACACTAGGAATCCTGGTTTATAATAAGTATCTTAATTTCTCACACAAAATACCAACAAAAGAATGGTTCTTACTGGAAGAACCAAACTTGACTATCAATATTACACAACCAATAATAGTAGGAAACATGGAGACTTTTGAAGTTAACATATTTACAGATTCAGGGAGTGAGGTGTTACTCATTTCTAGCACATTCTTTAACTTATTACAAACTAAAAATCACTTACCTCTGTTACCATTAACAGGAGTTCACACAGTTGGTACAGCAGTAATGAAGAGCACAGTTGTGGGCAGTCCAGCAAGAGGTGGACGACTGTCATTTGGGAGTCACAGTGACACTCAGGTGGGTTCTCACGACAGAGTAGGTAACCATGCATTAGCCACGTATGGCCAATACAGAGCTGGCAGAGGACAACTGATTCCTGTGAGAGGCTTGCATGGAAGACTTCCACACATTCATGGTCTCCTTAATACACAATTTGTTGTGTGTGCTGTTATGTCATTCCATCTCCCAAAGCCAAAAAAACCATGTGGTGTAAGACAGAATGCAAGTCAGCTTTGGAGATGCCTATCTCCTGAAGACGTTTCTGTGTTTCCTGTTTGGCCAGCCTGTCAGCAAGTTCATAGATGGGAATTCTGACATGTGCTGTGGTCCACACAAACACCATGGAACAGCAGGACTGTTCCAGGGCATAGATGTACTCCTGAATGGACGCTACCAGAGGTTGGTGAGGATGGCACTGGTCGATAGCTTGTAGGCTGCTCAATGAATCAGTAAACAGGAGAAATGACTCACCAGGGCATGAGCGGATGTACTCAAGAACACGAGATATAATTCGGATGCTCAGGGGAACTATGAGTGTGTGCTGTGTAACTGGAGGGTAGTTGCGCATGTCTGATCTGCAGTGGAAGAACACCAGCCTCCACCAGTATGCTAGCCACTGGACTCGTCCTAAAAGCTCCTGTCACTAATGGAACCCCACAGTGGTGCACAGGGTCAAGTAAATGCAATGCTGAAGGAGCTGCCAAACCATAAACCACACTTCCGTAGTCAATTCAGGATTGGACAAGGGCTCTGTAGAGCTGCAGCAGCATACAGTGATCTGCACCCCAATTATTATTGATCAAGCAATGGAAGGCATTGAGGTGCTGCCAGCACTTCTGCTTAAGCTGACGAAGATGAGGGAGCCAAGTCAATTGAGTGTTGAATCCCAGTCCTAGGAATTGAGGCTCCACTACAGTAAGTGGATCGTCATTAAGGTGAAGTGTGTGTTCTGGTACGATGCTGACAGAAATGCACGACACGACTTTGCGGCTGAAAACTGAAAGCTGTGGGCTAATGCCCATGACTGCACCTTGTGGATGGCGCCACTCAGCGAAAACAGTACTGGGGCAGCAGTATGAAATGCAGAAGTAGTCTGCATACAGAGCAGGTGAGACGGAGGGCCCAACAGCTGCTGCTAGACTGTTAATGGCCACTAAAAATAGAGAGACACTCAGATGAATGTTAATAATTATAGAGGGATCTCGCTACTACCAGTAGGATACAAAATTTTGTCAAGGAAATTACTTCAAATCGTGGAGCCAGTTCTGGATAAAAAAATAGGTGAATATCAAGCAGGTTTTAGACAAGGTAGATCCTGTGTTGAACAAATATTTAACCTGAAAACACTAATTCATTACAGAATCTCAAGAGGCCAGAGATTTGCAATAGTATTTGTAGATTTCAAAAAAGCATACGACTCAGTAGATAGAGAAACATTACTGAAAGTATTGGAAGAATTTGGGGTCGATACGAAAACAATTCAAATTATCAAACAGACGCTAACAAACAGTAAGGCCAAAGTTAAATTTATGGGTGAAATTTCAAGGAAGTTCGAAATTAAAACAGGTGTTAGACAAGGTGATGGTTTATCCCCAATCCTCTTCAACTGCGTACTGGAAAAGATATTGAGAATATGGAAAGAAGAACTCAAAGGCACCAAGAATGACATCAGAATTGGAACAAAAAAAGAAAAAATAGAAGTGGATTGTTTAGTTTTTGCAGACGATCTGGCAATAATTACAGAAAACGAAGAAATAGCTCAGAACTACCTGGAGAAACTACAAGAAGTTTCGGCCAGAGCTGGACTGCAGATTTCATTTGAAAAAACCGTGTATATGTCTAATCATAGAAATAACAAGAAAAATCTTATTACTAAATACGGCAATATTAAGAGAGTAGAAAAATTTAAGTATTTAGGTGAAATAATTCAAGTGAATGGTTTAGACAAGAGTGCAAACCAGGCGAGAGCAAGGAAAATGGAATTTGCTTTTCAAAAAACCAAAGACATATATAACAAAAATAACATTTCGATTCAAGCTAAATGAAGATATTATAAAACTGTCATTAGACCAGAATGCCTGTATGCATCGGAGTGCCTAACTCTTAACAAAAAGGGGGAAATAGAAAACATGGAAAAGAAAGAAAGGAAAATTTTGAGAAAAATATCAGGACCGAGAAAGATTGGAGAAGAGTACAAGCTAAAGAGTAATAAGGAAATATACAAAACTATTGAGAAAGTGAGTGAGGCAATGCGTAAACGCAGACTAACGTTTTATAGTCACCTGTCGAGGATGGATGGAAACAGACTAACAAGAAAAGTGTTTGAACATAGTAACAGGAACGAAAAAACCAACAATAAATGGATACAGATGGTGAAAAAGGATTTGGCCTATTTTAATGTCACCCGTGAGTCAATCAGGGACAAGGAAAAGTTTAGACAAATAGTGAACGAAATTAAGTGTTTTCCAGAAGAAACAAAACTAAAGAATAATAACAGGAAATGGTCGGAAGAGCGGAGGAGGAACCACTCGAAAATGATGAGGAAATATTGGGAAGAGAGAAAAAAAGATCAAAAAGCCGGGCAAGTGAATTGTTGAACGTGGTCCAAAGATGGCCGAAATCGAAAGAAGAAGAAGAAGAGAGACACTCAATACAGAGCCCTGCGGGACTCCATTCTCCAGGATATGGATGGAACTATGGGAGTCACCAACTTGGACATGGAAAGTATGGAGCGATAGGAAGTTTTGGATAAAAAGCCAGAGTGGTCGCCGGAGACCCCACTCATACAATGTGGCAATAATATGAGGTCACCAAGTCACATCGTATGCTTTATGTAAGTCAAAAAACATGGCAATCAGGTGCGGCCATCTTGAATAGGCTGTTTGGATGGCAGACTCGATGGATACAAGATTATCAGTGGTAGGGTGACCCTGGCGGAAGCCGCCCTGACATGGAGCCAGCAAGCCACACGACTCCAGAACCCAACCCAACCGTCAACATATCATATGTTCCAGCAGCTTACAAGGAACATTGGTGAGGCTGATGGGGTGATAGCTATCCACATCAATGGGGTTTTACCATGTTTGGCACCAGAATGATGGTGCTCTCTCGCCATTGCGATGGAAAGATGCCATCGCACCAGATCTGGTATAAGATGATGAGAAAATGTCGCTTGTAGTCAGATGAGAAATATGTAATCACCTGGCTGTGGATGCCATCAGGCCCAGGAGCTGTGACACGGCAATGTGCAAGGGCACTAAGGAGCTCCCACTGTGTAAATGGGGCGATATAGGATTCACTGCAGTGTGTAGTGAATGAGAGGACCTTCCCTTCCAGCCACCATTTCAGTGTGTGAAAGGATGGGGGATAATTCTCTGATGCAGAGGCTCGAGCAAAGTGCTTGGCAATCGCATTTTCATCAGTACATAACTTGCCATTTATGATAACACCAGGGGCAGCTGTTGGGGCCTAGTACCCGAAAAGATGTTTGATCTTTGGGAAGGTGATGTGTGGCACCCAATGGTGAAGATCTATCTACCCAACACTCCTTCTTCCAATGTTTGATAAGGTGGCGAACATGGGCATGGAGCCATTTAAAGGCTATGAGGTGCTTCAGGGAAGGGTGCCACTTATGATATTTCAGAGCTCACCCATGCTCCTTAATTGCTTCAGCGACTTCCAGCGACCACCAAGGGACTGCCTTATGCCTCGGGCACCCTTATGAGTGAGGGACTGCATTTTCTGCCACAGACACAATTGTGCTAGGCAACTGCTCAACCATCACATCAATGTTACCACGTGGGGGAGATTCAGCAGTGACATCCAAGGTGAAAGCTTCCCAGTCCGCATTGTTCAAAGACCACCTGGGCAGGCGTCTGTGCACCTGATGCTGGGGCAGTGACATGAAGATCGGGATGTGGTCACTACCACACAGGTCATCATGTGCTCTCCAGTAAATAGATAGGAAAAGTCCTGGGCTGCAAATTGATAAATCAATGGCCGAGTAACTACCATGAGCCACAGTGAAATGTGTGGCGGCCCCAGTATTTAAGAGGCATAGGTTGGATTGCGACAGTAAAGTTTCAACATCCTTGCCTTGGCCAGTAGGCATGGTACCACCCCACAAGGGGTTATGGGCATTAAAATCTCGCAGAAGTAGGAAAGGTTTAGGGAGCTGATCAATCATTGCAGCTAATACAAGGATACCACACCATCTGGAGGAAGGTATACATTGCAGACAGTTATTTCCCGCACTGTCCATATTATGACAGCCATAGCTTCAAGAGGGGTCTTGAGCAGCTAAATCGACAGCCAAAGCATAATGGAAATATTTTAGATCTGGTAGCCATGAACAGACCAAACCTCATCAATGGTGTCAGTGTTTAGACAGGGATCAGTGATCATGATGATACCATTACGACTATGGTTACAAAAGTTAAAAGTCAGTCAAGAAGGCTAGGATAGTATTCTTACTAGAAAGGGTAGATAAGCAGTTGTTAGCATCCCACTGAGTAAATGAATCAACTTCAACTTCATTTACTACCGGTATGGACGTGGAAGAATTATGGGCAAATTTTAAACACACTGTAAATCATGCATTGGAGAATTATGTGCCAAAAAAGTGGGTTACAAATGGAAAAGACCAACCGTCGATTAACGGAGGAATTCGGCGAATGCTCAGGAAGAAAAGAAAGTTGCACTCGCAGTACAAGAAAGATCAGGAGAATGAGGACAGGCCAAAGTTAGTAGAGACTCGTGCTGCTGTAAAAAGAGTGATGCGCGAAGCATACAACCACTACCACCGTCATACCTTAGCAAAAGATCTTGCTGAAAACCCAATGAAATTCTGGTCTTACGTAAAATCGGTAAGCGAGTCGAAGGCTTCCACCCAGTCACTCACTTATCAGTTGGGCCTGGCAATGAAAGACAGTGAAATGAAAGCTGAGATTTTAAATTTAGCATTTGAGATATCTTTTACGCATGAGGATCGTAGAAACATACCACCGTTTGAGTCTCTATTAGATTCCCGTATGGAGGACATAGTGATAGACACTCCTGGGGTTGTGAAGCAGCTAAATTGGGTTGAAAATAAGTAAATCACCAGGTCCTGATGGGTTTCTAATTCGGTTTTACAGAGAGTACTCTACTGCATTGGCTCCTTACTTAGCTTGCATTTATCGCGAATCTTTTGCCCATCGTAAAGTCCCGAGTAACTGGAAAAAAGTGCAGGTGATGCCTGTACATAAGAAGGGTAGAAGGGTGGATCCTCAAAATTATAGACCAAAACCATTAACATCGGTTTGTTGCAGGTTCTTGAACATATTCTCAGTTTGAATATAATGAATTTCCTTGAGACAGAGAAGTTGCTGTCCATGCATCAGCACAGCTTTAGAAAGCATCGCTCCTGCGAAATGCAATTTACCCTTTTCTCACATGATACCTTGCGAACCATTGATGAATGCTATCAGAATGATTCCATATTCCTCGACTTCTGGAAAGGATTTGACTTGGTGCCCCACTGCAGACTCTTAACTAAGGTATGAGCATATGGGATTGGCTCCCAAATATGTGAGTGGCTTGAAGACTTCGTAAGTAATAGAACTCAGTACATTGTCTTCGATGGTGAGTGCTCATCAGAAGTGAAGGTATCATCTGGAGTGCCCCAGGGAAGTGTGGTAGGTATGCTGTTGTTTTCTACCTACATAAATGATCTTTTGGATAGGGTGGATAGCAACGTGCGGCTGTTTGCTGATGATGCTGTGGTTTACGGGAAGGTGTCATTGTTGAGTGACTGTAGGAGAATACAAGATGACTTGGACAGGATTTGTGATTGGTGTAAAGAATGGCAGCTAACTCTAAATGTAGATAAATGTAAATTAATGCAGATGAATAGCAAAAAGAATCCTGTAATGTTTGAATACTCCATTAGCAGTGTAGCGCTTGACACAGTCACATCAGTTAAATATTTGGGTGTAACATTGCAGAGCAATATGAAGTGGGACAAGCATGTAATGGCAGTTGTGGGGAAGGCGGATGGTGATCTTTGGTTCATTGGTAGAATTTCTGGAAGATGTGGTTCATCTGTAAAGGAGACCACTTATAAATCATTAATACAACCTATTCTTGAGTACTGCTTGAGCGTTTGGGATCCCTATCAGGTGAGATTGAGGGAGGACATAGAAGCAATTCAGAGGCGGGCTGCTAGATTTGTTACTGGTAGGTTTGATCATCACGGGAGTGTTACAGAAATGCTTCAGGAACTTGGGTGGAGGCTCTGGAGGAAAAGAGGCATTCTTTTCATGAATTGCCACTGAGGAAATTTAGAGAACCAGCATTTGAGGCTAACTGCAGTACAATTTTACTGCCGCCAACTTACATTTTGCAGAAAGACCACAAAGATAAGATATGAGAGATTAGGGCTCGTACAGAGGCATATATTCAGTCATTTTTCCCTCTATCTGCTTGTGAGTGGAACAGGGAGAGAAGATGCTAGTTGTGGTACACAGTACACTCCCCACACTCTGTATGGTGGATTGTGCAGTATGGATGTAGATGTAGGTTTGAAGATGCACATGTTCACTACAGACCAAGCTTAGGATGTAAACGCAAGTCCGACCTGACACTCGATTATAGTGCTTTGGTTCCTGTAATATCCCTTATAGCCGTGAAGGGAAGAGGTCCGCATTGCTTGGAACCAGGTTTCCTGGAGGGCAATGCAGATAGTAGTTGTAAAACTGAACAGTTGCCGTAGTTCAGCCAGGCAGTGCAAAAGACCGCTGCAATTCCACTGGAGGATGACATCGTGAGACTGGGAAGGCAAGGAACATTCAATGAGGCAGATTATGCCTCAGAGTCACCTGCTGGCACCAATTTGTTGCCTGAGCAGTCTCTATCCATTGTGCCTGAGGGTCTGGCAAGATGTAGGTCCTCAGGAGACGCCTAAATCTCCACCCCATCCTCAGCCACAGAGTTTGTGGCTGCCACCACAGTTTCCTTGGTCTTAGGGGTTTTCTTTTTGGACTTCTCTCACTGCTCCTTGGGTTTCCCTGACTCAGTCTCCGGGACTGAGGATGAGCGTGAAGCCCTATGACCAGCTCCTTTTGGGCTCTTCAGCCACTGGCAGGTGTCATCTTCCCCACTATAAGAAACCTGGGAACAGAGTGACCCAAGAGACCCATTCCTAGTGAGAAAAGCCAAAGAAGACTTACACTTCTCTGGCTTAAAAGCCCCACCATCAAGGGTGCAGGTGTAGTCTTCCAGCTCTAAGAGGTGACCTAGGTTTGCGGAGTTAATGGTTGCAGAACTGTTGTAGCAGCAGGGTAAGATGATGTCATATGCACAGGATGCAGGCGTTCAAATTTTCTCTTAGCCTCAGTGTAGGTCAGTATTTTTTTTGTTTTTGTTTTGGTTTTAGGGCGCAAAACTGCTATGGTCATTAGCGCCCAATCCGTGACTTAGGATACAGTAAAAACCGAAAATGGAAACCAGCAGCAATGGGAACGAAACTCAAAAAATTGGAGAAACTAAAAGCAGAAGGAAGGCTTAAAAATCCACTACAGAAAGGGGTTGGTTGTCCCCAAGAAAAGCTTCAAATGACTGACGTCATTTCACTGGCTCTAATAAACTCGAAAACGCGATCGGCCGAGCGCGTGTCATCTGCTAAAATGGACGATATATCAGGCGACAGCTGTAGACGGGCGTGTAACGGAGTAAAATAGGGGTACTCAATTAAAAGGTGTCTTACCGTCCACAGCTGAGAGCAGTGGGGACAGAGTGTGGGAGGATTGCCGCTTAAAAGATGTCGATGGCTAAAAAGACAGTGCCCTATCCGGAGTCTAGTTACAATTACCTCCACCTGATGACTCGTTCAGGAGGAAGTCCAAGCACAGGGAAGAGCTTTCACGTCCCACAATCTATTATGCGGAAGTGTCGACCAATGTGTGTGCCATAAAACAACAACACGACGACATAAAACGCTCCGTAGAATGGCAAAGGGAATCGATTGAATAGCTGGCCAAAGAGGAGAGACTGCAGCCTTGGCCACTATATCGGCAGCCTCATTTCCACAGATACCAACGTGTCCCGAGAGCCAGAGGAATGCCACCGAGACGCCCCCCAGGTGGAGGAAGTGCAGACAGTCCTGAATCCGGTGGACCAGAGGGTGGACAGGGTAAAGAGCTTGGAGACTGAGGAGAGAGCTGAGAGAATCTGAACAGATAACATACTGTATCTGCTGATGGCGGCGGATGTAGTGGACAGCCTGGTGAACAGCGTAAGGCTCCGCAGTATAAACCGAACACGGGTCGGGAAGCCGAAATTGATTTTGGGTGTCGCCAAAAATATAGGCACTCCCTACATCTAACGATGTTTTCGAGCCATCAGTGTAAATGAATGTGGCTGCCTTCATTTGTGCACATAGAGCAGCAAATGTCCGATGATAAACAAGTGAAGGGGGAAATTAACAAAGGTCACGGAGCAGGCAGATCCGGGGATGGAGCCAAGGCGGTGCTGTACCCCAACTTGTCAAGAAGGTTTCAGGAAAGCGGAAGGAAAGAGAATGGAGCAGTTGATGGAAGCGGACTCCCGGTGGTAGTACGGAGGAAGGGCAGCCTGCATACCCTACATCCAAGGAGGTGTCGAAAAAAATGTCATGGGCTGGATTAGCAGGCATGGAAGAGAAATTGCTAGCATAACGACTTAGAAGGATAGATCGCCGAATGGACAGCGGAGGTTCAGCAGCCTCAGCATAAAGGCTTTCCACAGGGCTGGTGTAAAAAGCTCCAGACACTAAATGTAATCCATGGTGGTGGATAGTCGAGACGACGAAGAATAGACGGCCGAGCAGAGGAGTAAACTATGATTCCATAGTCCAATTTCGAGCGAACTAAGGCGCGATAGAGGCGGAGAAGGACCACTCGGTCCGCTCCCTAGGAGGTACCATTTAGGACACGGAGGGTGTTGAGGGATCGCAGACAGCGAGCGCGAAAGATAGGAAACGTGGGAGGACCAGCACAGTTTTCTGTCAAACATAAGACCCAAGAATTTAGCGACGTCCGAAAACGGAAGGTTGACAGGTGCTAGATGTAAGGAGGGTGGAAGAAACTCCTTACGTCGCCAAAAATTAACACAAACGGTCTCACTGGGAGAAAAACGGAGGCCGGTTTCGATGCTCCAAGCCTGGAGGCGATCGAGACATCCTAAAAGACGTCGTTCAAGAAGGCTGGTCCGTTGAGAGCTGTAGTAGATAGCAAAATCGTTTACAAAGAGGGAGCCTGAGAAATCAAGGAATGAGACAGTCCATAATTGGAATTATGGCAATCGCAAACAGTACAACACTCAGCATGGAGCCCTGGGGTACCCCGTTTTCTTTGGAGAAAGTACGGGAGAGAGTAGTGTTCACCCGCACTCTAAATGTGCGCTCTGCCATAAATTCAGGAAGAAATAGTGGCAGCCGACCTCGAAAGCCCCAAGAGAACAGTGTGCGGAGGATGCCTGTCCTTCAACAGGTATCGTACGCTCTCTCCAGATCAAAAAATATTGCTACCGTTTGGCGTTTCTGGAGAAAATTGGTCAAGATGTAAGTGGAGAGAGCAACAAGATGGTCAACTGCAGAACGATGCTTTCGGAATCCGCATTGGGCAGGTGTTAAAAGACTGCGGGACTCCAGCCACCAAGCTAAACAGCAATTCACCATACCCTCCAAAACCTTACATACACTACTCGTGAGAGAAATGGGGCGATAGCTAGAGGGGAGATGTTTGTCCTTTCCAGGTTTCGGAACAGGAACGACGATAGCTTCCCGCCATCGTCTGGGAAAAGTACTGTCGGTCCAAGTTTGATTTTAAAGGCGAAGGAGGTAACGCAGACTATGGGTTGATAAATGCAGCAACATTTGGACGTGGATACCATCCGGTCCTGGGGCGGAGAAGCGAGAAGAAGAGAGTGCATGTTGGAGTTCCCGCATGGAGAAAACAGTATTGTAGCTTTCACGATTTTGAGAGGAGAAAGCAATAGGTCGCACTTCCGCTGCACGTTTCTTCGGGAGAAACGTTGGCGGGTAATTTGAAGAGCTCGAAATCCCAGCAAAGTGTTGACCCAATGAGTTAGAAATTGCGACGGGATCCACTAATGTATCATGCGCGACTGTGAGCCCAGAGACGTGGGAGAAACTAGGCGCGCCTGATAACCATCGAATCCGACTCCAAACTTCCGAGGAGGGAGTGAAGGTGTTAAATGAGCTAATAAAGAATTTCCAGCTTGCCTTCTTGCTATCGCGGATGACACGACGGCATCGCGCACGGAACTGCTTATAGCGGATACAGTTGGCCAAAGAAGGATGGTGGCGGAAAACACGGAGAGCACGTCGCTGCTCACGTATTGCGTCACGGCATGCCTCGTTCCACCAAGGAACTGGGGGGCGCCGGGGCAATTCGGAGGTGCGTGGTATTGAATGTTCCGCAGCTGTAAGAATAATGTCTGTAATATGTGTGACCTTATCGTTGATGCTAAGAAAGTGACGGTCATCGAATGTAGCTAGAGACGAAAAAAGTGTCCAATCGACTTGGGTAAACATCAAGCGTCGCGGGCGCATATATGTCAGTTGAGGCTGCAATCTAAGGACACATGGAAAGTGGTCACTCGAGTGTGTATCATCAAGGGCGAACCATTCAAAGCACCGAGCTAGCGGAAAAGTACCGCCCGAAAGGTCCAAATGAGAGAAATGTGTCGTGGAGGCAGACAAAAATTAGGGATTGCAGTGTTGAGGCAAACTAGATCCACTTGGTGGAAAATGTGTAGTAATAGTGAGCCACGTGGACAAGGATGTGGAGATCCCGAAATCGGGTGGTGGGCATTGAAGTCCCCAACCAGCAAATAGGGGGCTGGAAGCTGACGAAGAAGATGAAGGAGATCAGCTCGTGCCATTGGTGTGGACGATGGAATGTATACAGTACAAAGAGAAAAGGTATATCCAGAAAGGGAAAGACGGACAGCAACAGCTTGGAAGGAAGTGTTTAAGGGGATTGACTGATAATGGAATCATGGAGAAGAATCGCGAGTCCTTCGTGGGCTGGAGTGCCTTCAACAGAGAGGAGATCATATCGGACGGACTGAAAATGAAGGAGAACAAAGCGGTCATGGGAATGCAGCTTTTTTTCCTGAAGACAGAGGATGACCAGCGAGTAGGATCGTAAGAGGATCGACAATTCATCCCGATTGGCTCGAATGCCGCGGATATTCCAGTGGATAATGGACATAGGGTGGGCAGAAAATGGAGGAATGTGACCAAGGTTGTCGTCAACTCAACGACTGCTCAGAGCTTGCGACCGACAGCCTGGAGCAGCATTCAGCTGAAGGCAGAAGATTCTGATCCATAGGTTGTTCAGGAGCAGCTCCTACCACCAGCGATCGGCCGGTTGATCGGCCGCCAGCAGTGCGGCTTGGCGACACAGAAGACTACTGAGGGCGATTTCCAACTGGTGATACTGTAGGTGAGACACGCCTTGGTGGAGAAGGAGATGAACTGGGTTTCTTATTAGCCTTCTTGGAAACATGATGTTTAGATGAAGGAGGAACCAATGGTTGTGAAGTTGGGGCATGTAAAAAGTCTTCACGAGTATGCTCTTTTTTCGAAGTCTTGGTGTCTGACTTTTGGGCTCGTGATTTGGCAGAAACCGATGAAGGGTGAGCCATAGAGTGGGCAGGCGAAAGCGGTGAGGTTGAATGGGCGATCTTTGCACTGGCCGATCTGATGACCATGGCACTAAAGGTGAGGTCGCAAGTCTGCGTGGCCACCTCCTTTGTTGGCCGAGGAGAAGCAAGGACAGTGCTGTATTTTCCTGTCTGAGGCACGGTGGGCTCTCGACTGGCGAATAATTTTCGAGCAGCAAAGGTCGACACCTTTTCCTTCACTCTGATTTCCTGAATGAGCTATTCGTCTTTAAAAATGGGGCAATCTCGAGAGGAAGCAGAGTGGTCACCCATACAGTGGATGCAACGAGGGGATGGAGGTGGATAAGCACCCTCATGGGCATCCTTGCCACACGTAACACATTTGTCCGGATTGGAACAGGAGTGGCTGGTGTAATTTAACTGCTGACACCGATAGCAATGCGTAGTGATTGGGACGTAAGGGCGAATGGAAATTATCTCATAGCCTGGTTTGATTTTCAATGGGAGTTGAACTTTGTCAAATGTCAAGAAGACAGTGCGGGTTGGAATGGTAATCGTGTCAACCCTTTTCATAACTCTATGAACAGCCGTTACGTCCCTGGTCAGACAGGTAGTGCTGAATTTCTTCGTCAGACAATCCGTTGAGGGTGCATGTATAAATGGCCCCACGTGATGAATTTAAAGTATGGCGCGGTTTCACTCAGACAGGGAAGGTGTGTAGCACTGAAGAACGCAGCATTCTTTGTGCCTGGAGGGCACTGACTGTTTCTAACAACAAGGTGCCATTCTGTAATCTGGAACAAGTCTTTACATGACCTGCAATTGTGTCAACACCTTTCTGAATAATGAAAGGGTTGACCGTGGAGAAGTCATGACATTCGTCAGACTGAGAAACAACAAGGATCTGTGGCAACGGTGGAAGGACTGTCTGTGGCTGAGACTCGTGGAACTTACGCTTCTGAGCAGACATAGTGGAAGATGAGGAAACCATTGCGAAAGTATCACCCATGATTACCGGCATCTCCGATGGAGCGCTCCTCCCTTGTGGGGGCCCTTTCTGAGGGCACTCCCACCTTAGGTGATTGTTCACACCTCAGGTCACACCTCCCGACAAACGGATGGAGGGACCAATCGGCACTTTCGGAAGGTATCAGCTCAGATAATCACCCCTCCCTATGCCTGGCCGTTACCAGGGGGTATGTACATGTCCTACCTGTCTACCCGGGGTGGGGAATTACGCATTACCCCGTCACTGGCTATGCAAGAAAATGCATTGGTTGGCCTTCAGTCACGCACAGGGAGGAAGAGAGAGGAAGGGAAAAACAAAAATAGGGAAAGGAAACAAGAGAGGTCTCAAATGCCGCAGCGGAGAAAAGGGTAAAGAGAAGAGGTAAGGAAAAGAGAAGGACAAAGGAAGGATGAAGACATACAAGCAGAAAAGAAAAGAATGCGTTACATTTACAAGCGTCCATGTCTGGATGTAGGCACAAACCCTACACCCAGATGGTGAGAAATGGAAGGAAAGAACCAGAGGTGAGGGGAGGATGGGCGAAGATGGGGGATAGGGAAGGATGCGAAAAAGGGAGGTACGCAGCCCGGAAAGGAAGGAGGGCCACATTAGCTCGGGGTCCCGTGCTCGCTATGCACGTATCCATAAAAGAGTTAAAGAGTTGTGGCCCCCTGGGGTGGGGGGGGGGGGGGGGTAGGTCAGTCTGTCCAGGGTCTTTCACTCCATGATTTTCCTTTCTTTCTGGAGAATCCTGCAGTCGGGTGAGCAAGGCAAATGTTGCTCTCTGCATTTGACACAGATGGAAGTGGGGCGCATGGAGTATTGGGGTGTGTTGGGTGTCTGCAATCTCTGTTTGTGACACTGAAGTACAGTGGGAAGACATATGACTGAATTTCCAGCACTTAAAGCACCGCATTGGTGGAGGGATATAGGGCCTTACATCACACTGGTGGACCATCACCTTGACCTTCTCGGGCAATGTATCACCCTCAAAGGCCAAGATGAAGGCACCAGTGGAAGCCTGATTATCCTTCGGACCCCAGTGGACACACCACATGAAATGTACACCTCGCCACTCTAAATTGGCACACAGCTCATCATCGGACTGCAAAAGAAGGCCTCTGTGAATTAGGCTACACTGGACCATATTTAAGCTCTTATGGGGCATGATGGTTACAGAAATATCCCCCAGCTTGTCACAAGTGAGCTACTCCTGTGACTGGGCATAGGATGCTGTATTGATCAAGACTGACCCAAATCTCATTTTGAACAAGCCCTCCACTTCCAAGAACTAGTCCTCATCAGCAGCGTGATCCATGTGTGGTCAGGGGGCTACAAACAACAGGGTACATGGTGGCCCCACCACAATGGACTGGCTACTGTGCTGGATATCAGGTGCAAAGAAGTCCATGGTCATCGTCTATGCAGAAATCGACACTGCATAATGCATGGTGGAAAATGCGCTGAGGAAGGTGTCCTCAACCAAGAGATGGAGAATGGGCAGGACTGCAACGCGACGACAAGAAAGTGGGCTAAAGATCTCAATGCATGATCTACACAGTGCACCTTGTAAGGCGCCCTTCCCCAAATGGCTCGCTCTTTGGGAAAATTTTGAAGAATGGAGGTCAAACCCTACAGGGGACCATCACATAAAGTCCAAAACATGTGAGACTCCTTTTAATCGCCTCGTACGAAAGGCAGGAATACCTCGGGCCTATTCTAACCCCTGGACCTGCAGGGGTTTGTCTGTGATTAACAGCTACTGCACAACTGTCACCGGAGATCAGTAATATAGACCAATCAGCATATAGGACTGACATCCAAAACAAAGTAAAAGAATCCACAATATTAACCAATGCACGGAAAGTAGATTTATATTGAATTCTAATGTAATACGAAGAAGTATTATCCAATTTTCCCAGTAATATCAGTGATTACATATGTAAGTTTAAAATAAAAAATGAAACTCCATTTTTCTGTGAGCCATATCCAGTACCGGGAAGTTTGAAAGAAGCCGTTAAGGAGCAAATCGACAAAATGATTGACAACAATATAATAGAACTTACTTCTAGCATCATGAATAACCCTTCAGTAGTAGTAAAAAAGTTACAAGAGGTGTGCTAGACATGTGTACATTGAATAAACATGTAGAAACAGAACGAGACAGACCAATTAACATCAATGAAGTGTTATCCAAATTGGAGAAAACAAAGTTTTTTAGCACGATAGCCCTGACTGCTGGATACTGCAAAATTAGGTTACATCTGGACTCAAAAAAGTATACAGAAATCCTGTTTGATGCTAAATCTTATCACATTAATGTGTTAACTTTTGGACTTAATATCTCAGTATCAGTATTTATACCCACTCTGGATGAAGCATTAGGAAGAGATTTATTGAACTATTTAATAATATATGTCGATTATATTCCCCTAATCTCAGCTAACTGGGAAGAACATCGCCTATCACTGAAAAAATTTAAAGAAAAGGTTATTACAGTGAAACTGTCTAAGTCACATGTTGAGAGGCAAGAGTTAAAGTTCGTAGGGCATCTCGTAGGGGTACAGGGGATTAGACCAGATTCTGGGTGCATAAAAGCTCCTGAAGAATGTCCACCCCTAAAAACGTGAGGCAACTGAAGGGATTTATCAGAATGGCTGGGTACTATAGACATTATATTAGGAGACAAGAACTAAATGACACAAGAGTTTTACATTTGTTACGAAAGAAAATACCATTGGTTAGGGATCTAGAGGCAAATAATGCATTTGTAAATGTAAAAAGAGCATTAGTAGAAGCACCCATATTGCATAATCCAAGTCTGGGTGAACCTTTTAAAATTGCAACCCATGCATCTGTTAATGGGATCACGGCAGAACTATTCCAAGAAGAGTGGGGTCTAGATAGTGTAAATCACATATCTATAGCTTTTGCTACCCATAGTCTTAATAAATATGATGTAAACTACAAAGCTACTGAAAAACTATTAGCATTAATATGGAGTATCCAAAAATTCCAAACACTAGTATGGGGGCAGAAATCCATATTTACGCATATCATCACGCTCTATCTTTTTTTGATGAATAGTCATTTGTTACATACTAGATTAATGTGATGGATGTTGTTCCTACAAGAATATGACATTAGAACACAGTATGTAAAAGGTTTGGAGAATATTGTACCAGACACTTTGTCTAGGTTACATATAGACATGGAAGAGTTAAAAGTGATCTGGCGTAATTTTTGCAATTAATTTTCTGACAGTAGAGTATCCACACACCAGGATACAAAAGATGGCATAAAGAACATGATCCCTATTTTTACCAAGATGTTTGCTACATGTATTAGGAATCCCTTGCCTCCTAAGCAAGCAGAGAAATGGAAAATTATGGGTCATATTTTATTTTGGTGGGATAGTATAAGATTGCAACAATGGCTTTTATGCATTCTGAAGTTAATGGAAGATGAAATTGTGTGGTATGTTCGTACATGGAATGGACACTTTAGAATAAAGAAATGTATAGCTCGTATGAATAAGTTCTGTTACTTTAAAAGGCTAGGACATAAAGTAGCATCATTAATTTGGCCTTGTGAAGCCTTTCAGAAGGTGAAAGAGAGGAACACTCACTCATGTGTATCCAATCATTCCAAAGTCTATACACAAACTTACAGCAGCAGATTTCCTAGTACCTATTCTGAAAGGAAAGGGAGGAATGTCATACATTTTAGTCTTCGTAAAGTGTTGGTCAACAAACGGTTATACACTGTTTGCTACAATACTTTCTGGAGGTAGGAAAACCCTACTGTTTCTCTCCAATAATGGACCACAATTTGTTAGTAATGATTTTAAAGAATTTTTAGCATGGGAAGGTATTTGTGAAGTGTTAATATCCAACTATAACCTGTCCCCAAATTTGTGTGAACAGGTAATGAAAAATTTTGTGAAATTATGCCACACCTACTGCCATGAAAAAAACATACCTTATGGGCAACAAAGATCAAAGACTTTAAACTTATTTTAAATATACTACCACATTTATGAACAGGGTTAACACCTTTAGAAGTAATAGGCAAACCCTTTACAGGAGAACCCCTTATTAAATGTTTCATTTGGCCTGAAAAGCCTACTGAAGATTACGAACTTAAACAGGAAATGGGTTCTAAAAATTTAGTTGAAAAGGCGCAACAATGAGTGATTAGACATAATGAGAAGACTATCAAACCTCACTACAAGGTCGATGAACTAGTTCTCGTAAAACAGCATCTTCAGAGCTCTGCCCTGAGGAAAGAGACACAAGTTTTTCTAAAAATATGAGGGACCATACCGAGTTCAAACAATAGTACATCCTGAAACATTTTTATTTGATCCTGTAATGGAATCAGAGACAGGAAAGTACAACATTAAGGACATAAAGTTGTATATCCCCCAGCGACATTAATGTTCGGTGTTAACGGGCGGAGTGACGACCGTCGGATCCCGAGATGTTTTCGGTGTTTCTTCCGTAATAAAATTTTCCTGCACTGAATTCCCCCAACTTCTTACACTATGCCCCTACTTCTTACACTACCCTATCATCCCCCACTTGCAGTTTAATAGAGAAACATACCAGCATGGAATTGTGATTACATCACCCAAAACTGCTCCTGGTATATGGCTGTATCATCCTCGATTGTTAGAGACTAGTGCCCAGCCAGTCTCTCCCATCATACACATATAGTCAAGTTTTATTTTTGCTTGAATTAGTCTTTGTAAGTAATCGCTCCTTGCACAGCAAGGAGGTGGGTAATGTGATGATGTTAAACTTTCACGAAATCCAGGACTACTATCAGTAAGACCATACCCCAAATGTTTTTAAGGAAATGAGGTACCACAAAAACAACTGCAACTGTGGCATTGAAGGGGAAAGATGTGTATTGTCTCACTGTTGATATTCTACAACAAACAGATTTAACAAACAGTTTTCTAGTTTCCTTATCGAACCTATGGGCTCGGACTGGCATCCTTTGTGGCAGACAAAGTACTGATATTATTTATGACTTTCATAAATTAAAAATATTGTTTACATGTTAAATACCACAGCAAAAAGGAAGATAAAAATACTGGACCTAGAAACAAAATGTGTGAATTATCTTCAAGAGTGGTCAAATGAAGAAAGGTAATTAAACTGGCAAAGGACTGCGAAACAATGGGATGAAGCAAGGACAAAGATAAGTACAACATCCAGTTTCACATTTTTCTGTTTCAAAATGAGTATTTACGTAATCAAAATGTCAAAAAATTAAGAAGAACCAGATTTGGTGAATGAATTGTCAGCCAAAATGAAAGATTTGCAGTCAGCAGTTCCAGCCATGACACTTTCATGTCTAAAATGCTAAATTAAGAAAATACTATAGATTACAGTTATAATTCTTGAAGCAATACAATTAATGTGAGGTACAACTCTTTGAGAACTGCAGTTAATTCCAGTCATGACCACTTCACATCTACAATAAAATCTGTCAATGATACTTTGAGATACACAACTAAATCTAGTCATGACGCTACTATAGAAAAATCAAAAGATACAATAAATTCCCATTATGAAAAGTTAGGAATGAACTGAAAGGAACAAAACTGTATTAGATAAAATTGTAAATAAAACTTATATTAAGGTCAAACCTGTTGTCAAAGAAGAACATACAACTAACAGATATTAACAAAGTTGTTATAGAGGAAATGTGTAGAACCAATTTCACGTGTATCACAACTTAGTGAAACTTTAAAGAGTACACCTGGGTCAGTCAGTAGCAATCTTGTCTACAGGAAATCTGTGTGAACACTATTATTTGTAATCTCAGTTTCAGTAAGCTGTACAAAATCCCTGTAGCATTATAAAAATTTAATAGAGAAAGAATCATTAGAAGCAGAGATCAACTGAAGGCAGAACTATATACATAAAAAGTTCATAGGGAAATTAGTAGTTTGGACTTCATGACAAGAAGCTCAGATCTTTTTTTTTACTTTATTTTTACACCTGCAGTCAACATCTTCATACTACAGGCAGAAAATGAGAATTACCAACACCTCTGCTACAATGTGTGAAGAAGTGAGTTATCCTGGTATAATATGTCAATGACAGCCTATTTCCAAACGTATCTCTGCTCAACAAGTAATTGCCTATAAATGGCTTGGTCATAAGTTGTGATTGATTAACAGTAATCAGAGTTTATTTTCTTTTTTAAGGCATTCAAGTTCATTTATTTAAATGACGCGCTCTGGTATGTAGTAACAGTACATGTTTCCAGTTGTATAAACAATGTAAAGAAAGACAGATTGCTGCATATCATAAAAAAGGCCCGTCAAGTTGAAGACAGGTACAATTAAATGTCACACAAAGCTTTTGGCCACAGCATTTGTTAGTATACAGCAGTTGGCTGCAAATAAACAAGGTTGGACTTGAAAATGGGAAGGAGGGGGTGGAAACTGCTAGGTGGAGGGTGTGGATACAGTATAATACCATACAAAGATTGACTGCACTTCCCCTGTATTCTATCAATACACTCAATTCTACCACCCACTTTACCCAGAGCTGAACTAATGTGATCATTTCACTTCATATCTCTACAAAGTGTTACACATGGGTATTTCTTTGGGTTGGTTGATTCCAACTGTGACTCACTGATATTATAGTCATGAGATTCTACTGGTTTTTCATTTTGTGACGTGCAAAACTTCACATTTCTTAACATATAAAACCAGTAGCCAATCTTTGCACCATTTTGAAATCTTATCAAGATGTACAATATTTATGCAACTTCCATCAGATAGTACTGCATTATAGATAATCATATCATCTGCATAAAGTCTGAAGTTACTATTAATATTGTCTATAAAGTCATTTCTATACAACATGAACAGCAAGAGTACCAACACATTTCCCTGGGGAGCACACGAAGTTACTTCTACCTACGATGATAACTCTCCATCCACAATAGCATGCTGCCTCCTCCCTACCAAAAAGTCCTCAATCAATTCACAAACTTCACTTAATACACCATATGATTGCACTTTTGACAAAAAAGTGTAAGTAAGGTACCGAGTCAAGTGCTTTCCAGAAATGAAGAAACATTATGTATTCCTGACTACCTTGATCCAAAGCTTTCAGGATGTCATGTGAGAAAAATTCAAGTTGAATTACAATTCACCAGTGTTTTCAGAAACCACGATAATTGCAATTGAGAAGGTCATTCTGTTCAAGATACCTTACTATGTTTGATCTCAGAATATGCTCTAAGATTGCACAAGTCAGTATGAAGGATACTGCATGGTAGCTTTGTGGATCACTTCTACTATACTCCTTGTAGATGGGTGTGACCTGTGCCTTTTTTCAAGAACTGGGCATGTGTTTTTCTTCAAGAGATCTATGATAAAATATACAGGGTGAGTCATAAATGAGGACAAATATGTTGTGCAAATTGTCACACACTGAGCTCGCATGTTCCTATGTCAATAAATGACAATGCAATTGAATGGTAAAAATGTGGAAATACGAAGTGGACATTTGGGTGTTACTGTAAGCCGACATTGGCTATGCGAGTGTTGTAGGTAGTTTAGCCACTCACAAGAAGGCAAGGCATCAGCGTCAAGCAACAGTGTACATGACATTGCGAGCAATGACAGCACCCACATCTATCTCATACCAGTTACGCTGGCCGGTACTATGTATCATGGCTAGTTGGCACAGGGAAACGAACATGAGGAGGGGCTGCACTACTGTACATGCATGTTTTATAATTTGGTTTTTGTGTCCAGACTTAGTTTTAAGAAAAGTGTACATAGATGCAGAATACAAAATACTACTACATAGGTATGTGGCAGTTCACACAAACGAATACAATACAGCTGTACAAATCAAAACTAACATAGAAACACACGACCAGAAGCTGCAGTGCCGGTTCATAAGTACTGTTCAAAATGACAGCCACGACGTGTTTGGCAAAGTTGAACTATTTGCAGGAAGGATTGCTGAACATGATCCAACATGTCTGTATCTCTTTGCATAATATCACAGGCATGTTTTATTCTGGGTTGAAGGGTGTTGACATCAACAACCTCTCCTTCATGAATCACAGATTTCAGATGGCCCCACAAAAATAAATCCAGTGGATTCAGGTCTGGCAATCTTGCTGGCCATGCTAAAGGGCCTCCACAAGCCACCCATTTTGAAGGGAAGGTACTGTGCAGGTGAGCGAGCGCACCATCACGCATGTACCACAGGACCACAGGTTCACATGAAAGACCAAACTAACGTCTTCCAACAATTCTGGGAATGTAACATCTAGGAAATGCAGATACCGCTCCCCTGTAAGCCTTTGTGGTAGCGCATGTTGCCCTACGAGATGGTGATCAATAATACCACACCGGATATTGACACCACATTGTTGTTGGTAGCCTCGTATCACTGTGCTGTGGGGGTTTTCTTCCACCCACTGGTGCCAATTATGCGAATTCACTATACCCTCCTTCATGAAATAGGCTTTGTCGGTGAACAGTATTGTATGTGAAAAATGCTGATTGTAGATCTGACACCGTAGGATAAAGTTGCAGAAGTCCAGCATCCTCTGGTAGTCTTCTAGCAATAATGCCTGTACCTTCTGCATGTGAAAGGGATGGTACTGGTTTCTATGGAGTACTGTAGATTGTGACATGCCAACCACAGTGGCTATAGACCTGGTGCTTATTGTTAACCCTCCGCAATGGTTTGTAACACTTTTCCTTCATCATCCGCAATGTACATCAACTGTCGGTTATGGCCACATCATCCTGGAAGTGCTACACAAGCACCATACTCCCTCAAGCGCCTGTCCACAGAGTAAAACGATTTTGTGGATGGAAGGTGCCGGCTAGGAATCCTCTTGGGATACAGTTGCCTTGCAACATCAGCTCTTCCATCTGCAAGCCTGTAGGTGAGGTGGACATCGGCGTATTCCTCATTTGTGAAACTTGCCACGGTACTGTAGTAACACTGCGATGCGGCTGGTAGCAACTGTTGACATGGCGAGTATCCAGCAGAGTGACCATTGCAGAGGTGTTGTAAATACATCGTGCATGCTGCAGTTTTACTTCCACCGTTGACCACTCTTTCTGCTTACAGGGCACACATTCTCTAACATGCGACTGTACACTCCGTTACAACCTGCAATGTGTGATTCCCAAGTTCTGATACAATTTCAGATACATTGGGATGGGATTTTCTCTCTCTCATATCTTTCAAACACTTACAGATACACATCAGCTCATTGGTGTGTCATGTGTTGTATCTATGGGTGAATGACATGTCATGATCGTGAGGCTCGTCGGTATCTCATTCAATGATTAACATGTGTTTTTGCTTTACATACACAACACATCAAGGAGAACAAAATCTACAATGATGTGTCACATGTTATGCATAGTAGCATGCGGTCCTAGACATGTTTTTCCTTATTTATGACTCACCCTGTAGTTAGAAAAAGGGGCTAACTCAACCAAAAATTCAGTATAGAATATGGTAGGGATTCCACTAGTTCCTGGAGCTTCGTTCAATTTCAATGATTTAAGCTTTTTTAAAACCAATTGGACTTTTAATAACAATATCACTCATTGTTTCAGCAGTATGAGGTTTAAATGAGGACAATACTCATGGTTTTTCCTTTGTAACAAAACATTTAAAAACAGTGTTAAGTATTTCAGCTTTTGCTCTGTTACACACAATTTCAGTTGCTGACTCTTTCACTGAAGATATTTTAAGTACTTCTCAAAATCTCTATAACTAGAACAAACTCTTTCCTCTCAGGTTTGGATAATGGATGATCCACCACAGTTGCTACAAATGTTGTTTTAAAGCAATAGAAGCTTTAATGCTAATTCAGAATCACCTTTGTTGGGTCCTGATACAAAATCAACACCTTTAACTGACACATCGACCTCTGACAACTTTCTACATGGCTGCAAGTACAACACAAGTGATTGTTTACTATCAAATAATGAAAAAGTTGATGAGCGCATCACGCTACAATATTTCCAAAAAATTTTGTGCCCAACACAACTTATAAATTTCCCCTCAGTTTGCAAAGTGGTCAATGTTGAATGTTTAGTCTAAGTTGGATGAAGAAATATCTTTGGTTGGTATACTGTTCCAAAAATGATTATGCTGCTTTCTGCTAGTTATGCAAAAGGTAGTCATCAAAATGTTCCAGCCCTGGTCTCTTCCATGTTCTCAGAGTGAACGCATACACTCTAATATTTCAACATACATACAACCAACACTTATCACAAGCCTTTGTAATTGAATGTGACTTATTCACATGATGGTGAACATGACAAACAATATGAAACATTGCCTGGACCAAGGCCTTGTGGAGCAGATGGAAAGGGATACAACATGTACAGTCCTTATCATCTAGCAATGATTCTTTGTGTATATCAGGAAATGGTATGATTGGGACACAGAGGCTTTGGGACTACCAAAGTTGACAAACAAGACGACAAGATGAATAATTTTCTCGAAATTACAAAATATTTTGTGAAAGGTGATGAAAACCTACAAGTAAGTTTTGAAAGGAACTGGTATATATGAAAAGAATTACATTAAGGACCCCAATCCAAAATCTGATCAGCTGTTGCATCAATAACCAATGATGCCAAATGTTGCAATATTCTTGCAGATCAAACTGCTGAAATTGCTAGAATAGAGCAACTATCTCTCTGTATCTATTCCTTAGATCTTGATATTAATGAAGATTTCCTGTAATTTATTCCAGTGGTTGATGTGACTGGCTAAGGACTAGCTAGATGTGTAATTGAAAAATTGGTAATAATTTCCTGAGGACAGGGCTACGACAATACTGCATGCATGTGGAGGAAAGCCCGTGGGGCTCATGCATTCATATATCAGGACTATGCAATAGCGGGATATTCTCATTGTGCAGTTCATCGTTTCAGATTGGTGATCGCCAATACATGAAACATTTCACTTATCAGGAATTCACTAGGAACACTGGACATGGTATGCGATTTCTTTGGGCCACCAAACGGCACACGTGTGTGTGTGTGTGTGTGTGTGTGTGTGTGTGTGTGTGTGTGTGTGTGTGTGTGTGTGTGTGTGTGTGTGTGTGCACCCCACAATTCCTTCTCAGATAGGAAAGCTAACTAATACAGTGAAAATAAACACTTGTTACAGAACATTCTTCTCCTGTATTACTCCTCTACACTGGGAGACTTGCTTGACCTGCACACTGCAACCCAATGTAAAATCTAACAAATTCAAATGTGTGCACTGTTTGTTTCGTTTTAGCATGCAAAAGCATCTAGGGACATATGTGACCATCTCAAAACTATAGAACATGAAGACAGAGAGGAGTTAATAAATGAATACACATCAGTCCCAATCAATGTAAGAGAAGACAGCTAAAAACAGGGACACGGAGAAAGAATTATAAAATACACCATAGAGAAATGGAGGTAAAGAACTAAAAATTAAATGGCCTTCGCCATATTGCTGCAATTAGTACAAATCCAAGTGGGAACCTAAATAGTTAAAAAATGGGCATTCCATCACAAAGCTGAAGTTTTAACAACTTGGGGACAATGGGATCAATAATCTGGAGCTTATTCCCATGGAGGGAGGCCTGTGGCGATGCCAAAGTGGCACCACCTCCTGACAGGCTGAAACAGATAGATCATCGGATGGAATGTAAGTGGGCCGGGGTACAAGGACTGCAGCCTTGGCAGCAGTGTCAGCAGCCTCGTTTCCAGACAGATGGACATGGGCAGGAAACCACAAACATCACAGTCCCTCCATCAAGAGTGAGCAAGTGACAGTTTTCCTGTACCTGCTGCATCGAGGGATGGGTGATTCTCAGCACCTTTGAAGCCACTGTGTGCTGTGCAAGTCTGAGCACAGGACACAATTGAAAAGCCAGTGTTGCTGGATGTACTCCACGGCCTGATACAGGGTGAGGAACACTCCTGTAAATATTGACCTTTGTTCTGGAATCCGATAGCGAGAAACATCAGCACCCATGATAGAGGCACACCCAATGCCATGGTCAGTCCAAGAACCACCAGTGCAAGCAAAGGTGCTATCGTGAAATTCTGTGTTAAGTTTGTGAAACTGAATGGAATACAGCCAGAATGGAGTAGGGTCTTTAGGAGCAAAAGCCAAAAACGAGGTAACAGAAGAGGGACGTGCCCCATACTGGCAATCAAAGGAGTCATTGAAGAAGGTGGCACAGGATGGGTGGCAATGCATATAAGACAAACTGCATGCATACCTGCTGAGGACAAAGTCAAGGTGGTAAGAAAATGGTAGTTAAGCAGCTCCTGCATAGAGACACTCAAATGGGCTAGTGTAAAAGGGGCTGGTGACCAAATGCATGTCACGATGGTGGATAGTGTTGAGATGGCATAAGAGGGATAGGTGTGCAGATGCAAAAACGAAGTACCCATAGCCTAATTTCGAACAGACAAGTGACCGGTGCAAGCAGGAGAGTGTGGTTTGATCTGCACTCCAGCAAGAACCATCAATGACACGTAGGACATTGAAGGACTGCATACAGGGGACTGCCAGGTAAGATGTGTGAGAGGAACAAGAGCATTTCCTATCGAGCATGGGCCCCGGGACATTTGTAGTTTCAATGAATGGAAGAGAACTGGCGCCAGATGTAAAGATCGTGGGAGAAACCAACTGTGCCACCAAAAATTCATACGAAGGGTTTTGTCAGTGAAAAACGAAAGCCATTAACGATGCTCCCTGACTAAAGACAATCGAAACATCACTGAAGACACCACTCAATGAGACAGGCCCATGGAGACCTGCAATACATGGAGAAATCCTCAATTAAAAGGGAAGTGGAGATGCTTGGTGGGAGGCAGACCATTATAAGGTTAATGGCAATTGCAAAGAGGACAATGCTCAGGATGGAACCAAGTGTAGACCTTACGGAGGATACCAGTCCTCCAGTGGGTGTTGCGGGCCTTCTCCAAATCGAGAAACAAGGCTACAGTTGGGGATTTCCACAGAAAGCCATTCATGACATGTGTGGACAAAGTGTTGAGATGGTGAACTGAAGAATGACGCACGCAAAATCCACACTGTACAATGGTTAATAGATTGTGAGACTCGAGCCATCATACAAGCCGGGCATGAATCATACATTCCATCACTTTGCAAATAGGGCTGATGAGAGAGATGGGGCAGTAGCTATAAGGAAGGTGTTTGTTCTTACCAGACTTAGGTATGGTTATGACAGTGGCTTCACGCCAGTTTCAGGGAAATGCTCCCTCTGCATAGCTGGAGTTGTACATATTAATCAGAAAGTGTATGCCCTCAAAAGAAAGATGCCTCAACATCTGAATATGAACGGAGTCTGGCCCTGGGGTGGAGGATCAGGATGAACGGAGAGCATGATCTATCTCCCTCATAGTAAAGGCAGCATTGTAGCACTCACAATTTGGAGAAGGGAAGGGTATTGTCCAAGCCTCCTCCACTCATTTCCAATTGAGCAGGCAGTGTGATATGAGGAAGAGCTCAAAATTTCCGAAAAATGGCGGCCCAAGGTATTGGAGATAGCAATAGGTTCCAAAATAACATCGTATGCTACTGTCAGAGTGGATATTGGGGAATAGATATTGGTTCCAAATAGCCATCAGGGGTCAGCCTATGTGACAGAGCAGCAGGTGGAGCTGTTAAAAGAAGAAGTGAATGAAATCCAGCTACCATTTTTCCTATTACGAGGAACAAAACATTGTGCAAGCATTTGTTTGTAATAAATACAGTTTGCCATCATAGGATCACCATAAGAAATATAGAGAGCACATCTTTGCATGCAAATTGTGTCATGGCATGCATCAGTCCACCAAGGGACAGGGACACTGCATGGTAAGGAGGACATGTAGGGACTGGAACGTTAAGTAGCAGTAACGATGACCTTTTTAAGACATTCCATCTGGTCATCACAATTTTTGAAATTTTGTTCATCAAAGGTCGCCGTGGAGGAGAAAAGCCACCTATCAGCCTTAGCAAGCTGTCATTTGGATGTGCACGCAGGTGGGGTAGGAGTGACCAAATGGATAGCACAAGGGAAATGGTCGCTCAAGTAGGTGCCAGAAAGAACAGACCACTTGAGATGATGGGCAAGCTGGGCAGTGCAGTAGGATAGGTCCAAATGGGAATAGGTGTTTGAGGAGTCAGAAAGGAACCTCAGTGCTCCTGTGTTAAGGCAGAAGAGATTAAGTTAATTAAGGTCACCAAAGAGGGCACCTCTCCGACGGGTTCTGGGAGAACCCCAAAGGAGATGTTGTACATTAGTCACCAAGCAGAAGAAATGTCCAGTAAGCTGCAGGAGGTCAGCCCGGGTGACACTGAATGATGGCAGGATATAAATGGTACAAAGGGAAGAGGTCAAGTGAAAAAGGAAGAGGCAAACTGCAACAGCTCAAAGGTGGGTAGTCAGGGAGATGGGTTAACTATGAACGTCATGCCATATGCGCAGCATCACTCCTCCATGAGATGAAATGCTGTTTTCGGAGGTGGGGGGTCAAAACAGACTCAGAAGAAATGCAAAAACTCAAAGGACTCATGTGAATGCAATTTCGTTTCCTGAAGAAGAGCTCATGTGGACGCTGTAGTTCTATAAGCAACTGTAAATCCTCTTTGTTGTATGAAAGGCCGTGAATGTTCCATCAGAGAAGAGTCAGGATGAGGAAAAAAATGAAGAGGTGTCACTTCAGCGGCTCTCGAGGGCCAGCTGACGAAGACTGGCTGCTACAGGGCACAGAGGCAGGAGGATCCTGCTCCACATAAGTATTGGCTTTGTTATGCTGTCGGCCTGCCAATTCCAATGTAGAAAAATGGTTGGTATTCCACACCAGCAACACAGAGGCTGGTCAAGCAAAGGTATCACCTGGTGACACCGCTGAGGAGGCTATTCAGTCAGCAGAGAAGCAGACTATTTGCCTTCGTTGGACTTCTTCAAGCCTTTGCAGTTAGCAGAGAAAGACTCAGGTGTTGGTTGGCTGGAGGGACATAGGAAGTCTTCACAGGAGTATTCGTTCTGCCCTTTCCAACTTGCCGGTTGTATAGCTGGTAATTTCACTTTGTGACACGCGAGTTTGATGGTTTGCTGTGCAGCTGGATGGAAGGACGGCATTGCTACCATAACACTAGTCGGTTTCACAACCTCATAGCTGAAATTGAGGTGGCATGTCTGCATGGCTATGTCCTTCATGGAGCGAGATGTAGCAAGAACAGTACTCTAGGTGCCAGATGGTAGAACGTAATGTTTGCAACTAGCCAATGATTTATGAGAATGCATTAACAAACCACTGGGAATTCAGGTCGACATGGGTGCAGAAGCATTATTAATCAATCAGTCAAACAGAGAGGGAGAATCCAAATCCAAGTAGGTCTGAGAATTGACCGAGGCAAAGTTATGGAACTAAACGGCAAGGTCATCAGTTCCATAATTCAAAAGTTACTTGCATAAGACAGAGGGGACATTCCACCAATATATGGGATACTGGCATTCTGGCTCCATGAGCACATTGTGGGGTGGCTGATTATGCAGTAGAAAACAGTGGATGAGCCCAGTATGACCAATGTGCAGGTATCATAAGACAGTGGACTCCTTCCAAGATGAGTTGAAGGAAGAGTACGAAACTGCAGTAATCTCCTTGTTTGTGTGTAGTTTATTACAGAGAGCATCGAGCACCATATGTCATTTCACTTTTGGGAAAAGATGTTTGATGTTTACCTAGATTAGATTAGCATAGCTGCACCTAAAATCATGAAAGCAAATGGTGCTGAGTATCTGTGTCACCAGCCAAATTGTTAGCCTGTTCATTCCTGGGGATGCCCACATGATTTGGGGCCCAGCGAAAGACAACAGAGCAGGAGCACAGGAAAGGGCACAGAGGTGGTCATAGATGGCAGAGACCAAAGGGGGACAAGGGCAGCATCAGTTAATGGGTTGCAAGCTGCATATTGAGCCAGATATATTAAAACACTATGGAGGGAGGCCTGAAAAACAAAATGGAGGGCCCTGAAAATGGCAAGCAACTCTGATGTGAACACACTACGTAATACCAGCAGTAAATGGTGATTTGTGCAATAGGAGACAAAAGCATACACCACCCCCCCCCCCCCCCCCACAAATTTACCATTTTAGAACTATCATTGTTGAAGATGATAGCATCCGGGAACTCTTCAAGGACAGAATGTACAAGATGCCAGAATATCATAGGGCAGACGGAGATCCTAGGACCGTCAAATAGGTCAGTCTGCATCTGTGGTCAAGGCTCAATCACCAGCCGGAGTGGCCAAGCAGTTCTAGGCACTTCAGTCTGGAACCGCGTGACCGCTACAGTCACAGGTTCGAATCCTGCCTCAGGCATGGATGTGTGTGATGTCCTTAGGTTAATTAAGTTTAAGTATTTCTAAGTTGTAGTGGACTGATGACCTCAGATGTTAAGTCTCATATTGCTCAGAGCCATTTGAACGATTCGAGGGTCCATCAAATTGGGCTGGGCGGGAAGGGGGAGGAGGAAATACACAAGGCCATTTCCAGTGAGTAGAGATGAAAATCCGGACAGAAGGAAGTGAGATGCACTCCAACCAGCAATCCCACCCTATGGTGGGTAGCAGGAGGGAGACATACCTCATTTGCAAAGAAGATGGGGTACAAGGGATCGTCAGGGTATCACCAAATGGCTGTTGCATAAGAAACCAGGAGTTGGCTCGGTCATACATATAGAGAGGGAATCCCTGCTTCTGCAGGGTGATTGTTGACAAGACTAGCGCAAAACACACATAAAGCCAGATGAACCCCATAACAATTAAGAGGGTCAAGTAGTTTCAGAGTGGAAGGAACCACTGAGTCATAAACCTGACAGCCATAATCTAGTGTGGACAAAACCTGAGCATAGTAAAGATGGAGAAGAGAAGCTTGATCTGCATCCCAAGAGGTGTGGCCAGGGGCAGATAGCATTAAGCTTCCACATGCAGGGTGTCTTCAGGTGGAGAATATGGGGCATCCATGCCAGCTTTTTATCAAAAGTAAGACCAAAGAAACAGGACTGTGCTATAGCATTGAGGCTTCGGTTGCCTAAATAAAGTCTTTGATCAATTGGTGCTGAGGGTAAGCAGCAAAAATTCGTGATGAGCATTTCGTAGGGAGAAAACTGGAAACTGTGGGGGAGAGCCCATGCAGAGGCCAGGTGGATGGCAGATTGTGAAGGGATGGCACCCACAAGCCAAATACAGTTGAAGACCCTGAGTAGATGAAGCCTATGGGTAATACCCAAGTGTTGGATAATCTGGTTGTGGTTAGAATCTGAGCATGGTGCCATGTTGTGAAGAGGTAAAAGCTTGCTGGAATTGCCATTCAGTGAAAGGTTCATTATAGGATTCTGCTCAGTGGGGGATGAACAGAAGTGGGTTTCTTCAACTCAGTGTTTCTGGCAGAGGAAGGTAGCAAGATAGGAAGAGGACACTGAAGCTGTTGCAAAGTGTTTTCCGAGGTGTTCTGCAAGGACCAATGAATCAGTATATGCAGCACCCCATAGGATATGGCCAGGAAGGTTGAACAACACCCAGAAGGGTGGGTGTGGCAACTACAAGGGAAGAGGAAATGAGAAGTGGATGGGTATAGACTAAAGATACAGTTGGAAGGGGGAAAGGACGCAACAGATGAAAGAAGAAATTGACAGTAGGTTGTGTTAGGTAATATTTTTGGTGAAAATCAATGTAAGATAGAAAATCCAATGGATTTTAACTCTATCTCCTTTTCTTTTTTATAAAATGAGTGATCTTGTGAGAGTGGAGAGTGACAGTCATGACAGTTTGCCCACTTAGGTAGTGGAATACAGGGGCTTCCCACACGGCATGTGTGGCCACAGTCTTCACACACAGGGTCCGCCATACACCAGGAACACTTCGGATCAAAACATAAGTGCCACAAGCACCTTACAGGTGGAGGAATGCACGGCTTCATGTCACACTGGTAACACACAATCTTGACCATCTATGAAGGCTTACCCCCTCAAAAGCCAGAATAAAGGGGCCTACAATTGTAGTGGTTTAGTGGTTGTATTTATGACCCTCCTGGGAATGTTGAACAAAATAAATGTGTGGTCACTCCAGATTAGACTGGAGTTCGTCATCATTTTGTAGGATGAGGTCTATGAAACATCACTCCCTGGACCATATTCAGAGACTGGTGAAGGGTAATAGACACCTGGATGTCACCAGGGTGATCACAATCGTGGAGGGCTGTAGACTGGGCAGCAGGAGAAGTTTTGATGAACAGCATGTCCAACTGCATCTTACTGACAGAATCCACCTCTATGTTGCCCTCGATATTCTCCACAAAAACAATGGCTTTGTGGATGTGAATGCGTCCCTATCCCTTCTAGTATAGTCAGTTAGTGGGGCCAGGGTTTCATTCCAAGATGGCAAGCCTGGCCCTCTTCCCAGGGTGTAGCCAAGGAAGGGAAGGCTGCAGGGTGATACGAACCAGCATTCAATGATACACTACCACTCAAAGAGATGGCCATTAGAGAATATCCATATGCCAACCATCTTCCTCAATACCACCCACTCCGATCAGGGGTTTTGCCCATGGGCATTAGCCAGCCACAGCAACAGCTCTGTAGCACAGCGGTAATTGCTGAGACTTCCACTGCTCCAGGACAACAAGCAACCACTCCTTTGTACACACATGGAGGGAACAGCTCACATATAAATAGTGTGTTTACTGTGTTGTCAGGAGGGGCTCAGCCAGATGGGTACATAACAGCCCCACCATTTGGACAACATGCTTGTTCTCTTACATGATGGAGGGGGTTATGGCAGGGAAGGAAGAGGGGGGAGGGGGAATCCATGCCATAGATGGTAGGGAGGGAGTTCTTCCCCAAATGGCACACATTAAAGATAGAAAATTTAGAAGTGGAGGCCAAATCCTAAGGGTGGGCCCAAAAGGATGAAAGGTAACAAGCGAGAGGTACAAAATCTCAAGCAGCACAGAGAATTTTTTTTTTTTTTGTTTGTGGTTTTAGGGCGCAAAACTTCTATGGTCATTAGCGCCCAGCCCGTGACGTAGGAAACAGGAAAAAAACGAAATTTAAAATCAGCAGCAAGGGGAACAAAGTCATAAAATTTGAGAAACTAAAGGCAGAAGGAATGCTTAAAAATCCACTAGAGAGAGGGGTTGGTTGTCCCCCAAAAAAAAAAAAAATCAAATGACTGACGTCATTTCACTGTCACTAATAAACTGTAGAACGCGGTCAGCCGAGCGCGTGTCATCTGCAAAAATCAACGATAGATCAGGCGATAGCTGTAGATGGGAGCGTAATGGAATAAAATAGGGGCATTCAATTAAAAGGTGTCTGACCGTCCACAGCTGAGAGCAGTGGGGACAGAGTGGGGGAGGAACACCGCTTAAAAGATGTCGATGGCTAAAAAGACAGTGCCCTATCCGGAGTCTAGCTAAAATTACCTCCTCCCGACGATGCGTTCGGGAGGAAGAGGTCCAAGTGCAAGGAAGGGCTTTCACTTCCCGCAATTTATTATGGGGAAGTGTTGACCAATGCGCATGCCATAAATGAGCAACTTGGCGACATAAACCGCTCCGTAGATCGGTAAACGGAAGAGACTGAATAGCTGGCCGAGGAAGAGAGACTGCAGCCTTGGCCGCTATATTGGCCGCCTCATTCCCACAGATACCAGCGTGTCCCGGGAGCCAGAGGAACGCCACTGAGATGCCCCCCAGGTGGAGCAAGCGCAGACAGTCCTGATCCGGTGGACCAGAGGGTGCACAGGGTAAAGAGCTTGGAGACTGAGGAGAGAGCTGAGAGAATCTGAGCAGATTATGTACTGTATCCGCTGATGGCGGCGGATGTAGTGGACAGCCTGGAGAACAGCGTAAAGCTCCGCAGTATAAACCGAACACTGGTCGGGAAGCCGAAAGTGATTTGGGGTGTCGCCAACAATATAGGCACTCCCTACACCTAATGATGTTTGCGAGCCGTCGGTGTAAATAAATGTGGCTTCCGTCATTTGTGCACATAGAGCAGCAAATGCCCGACGGTAGACAAGTGTAGGGGTACCATCCTTGGGAAATTGACATAGGTCTCTGAGCAAGTTGATCCGGGTACGGAGCCAAGGCGGTGCTGTACCCCAAGTTGTCAAGAAGGTTTTAGGAAAGCGGAAGGAGAGAGAATGGAGCAGTTGACGGAAGCAGACTCCCAGGGGTAGTAGGGAGGAGGAGCGGCTTGCATACCTGACATCAAAGGAGGTGTCGAGAAAACGGTCATGGGCTGGATTAGCAGGCATGGAAGACAGATGGCTAGCATAACGACTCAGAAGGACTGCCCGCCAATTGGACAGCAGAGGTTCAGCAATCTCAGCATAAAGGCTTTCCACAGGGCTGGTGTAAAAAGCTCCAGACACTAAACGTAATCCACGGTGGTGGATAGAGTCGAGACGCCGAAGAATAGACGGCCGAGCAGAGGAGTAGACTATGCTTCCATAATCCAATTTCGAGCGCACTAAGGCGCGATAGAGGCAGAGAGGGACCACTCGGTCCGCTCCCCAGCACAGAGAATGTGGTGGATAGCCAGGTGAAGGCAGTGGGGAAAAAGCCAGGATGTGGGGGGAGAGGCTAAGTGAAGGAAATGCAGCCCAGGAAGGAAGAATGAAGAATGGGCTGCAATACCTCGGAGCCTCACATGTGCCACGCATGAGCTCATGAAAGAACTATGGGCTCCAGGAAAGGGAAAGGTGGGGGGCCTCCCTCTCTGACCCCACTTCCACAGAGGCTAGTGAGCTATAACAAACAATACATTCCCAGTCATGGACTATTTTCTGCACCTGTGACTTACAAGGCTGTGGTTTGTTCATTGACATCCCTATTTGTGGGCAATGTTTATGCTGACACTTTCAAACTGTATTGCTTCTCCACCAATGATGTACTGCATTTAGTTCCAGATCAAATTTCATTCCAATAGTCAGATGCTCTGTGCCAAATTTTCTGATCTGTTTTCTCCAGAGCTGGATTGTGGAACAGAATTTCAAGCTCATATTACGTTAATACAATTTGCCCATCCCCATTTTTTATGGGTCCCCCTGGTACTGGTAACTATATGGAGTTAAGAAAAAGCAGAATTAGATCATCTTCAATCCCTCAATGGTATTTGTTCTCCTCCTTCATGTGAATGATAAGCACCACTAGCAATGGTAGAAAAACATGCTGGTAAATTACACATCTGCAATTACTCTAAAAAAATCTATTAATGCACAGTCAATCATTGACACCTACCCTCGGCTGTACCCTGGGCAAGCTGTTAGCAAAATTATTGGGGGTCTTATTTTTCAAAAACAGAGATACATCTATCAGCTGCTACTTGACAAGTAACCTGAACACCTTCTAGTTACCTATAATCCATTTAGCCCTTATCTATACCAGTCTGTGCCTTTTGGCATAGCAACCTCACCAGCTAGTTTCCAATGCATTTTACAGCCACTTATTGCATCAGTTCCAAACTGTCTCAACTATTTAGACAGCATAGTAGTATCTGGTGCCTCTTCAGAGGAACATTTGCAGGAATTTCATGCTTTATTTTCTGTTTTACAGTCTGGAAGATAAAAGTGCAATTTGGACAAGACACAGGTTTTTCCAACCATCCATTATTTATTTGGATTTTTAAATGTCATGAGCTGGAATTCATCCATGGCACCAGCATATGGATGCTATTGCCACACTGCCACACCCCACATCTCTTACGGAATTACAGGAATTTTTATTCAAAATTGTGCACTACCCAAAATCAGTACAAGATGCTGCTACTGTGGCACAATTATTCCATGCATTATTATGTAAAGATGTTCCTTTCCATTAGTGCCCAGCTTGTGACCACACATTAAAATTTAAGCTGCAGTTGCCTACTTGTTTGGTCACTTTCCTGCAGAACCAGCCACTTCTGTTTCTGACGGACACATCTCAGTTTTTAATTGGCACCATTCTCACTCAGAAGTACGCAAACAGATCCAAACACCCTTTGCATATGCCTCTATCTCTTTAAATTCAGCACAATAAGCATGACAGTTTTATTCTCAGACAGAGAAAGAGGCTTCAGAAATTGTGTATGCCCTAAATTATTTCATATTTTTCTATACGGTTCTTAGTTTCACCTGATTACAGACCACAAAATACTGGTATCTCTTTTTAACCCTTTGGTATTCTTGGCAGAAGAAGCCACACATAACTTTCAGCATTGGGCTCTTTTCCAATCAAAATTCAAATAGAGATACATTACCAACCTATGGTGCAACATGCTAATGTTACTCTGTTTTCATTTAGCCATGGAAGAACAAAATATTGTTGATGGTTTCCCTATTACTAGCACTAAATTTGCAGCTGTGGTAGCTATCAATAGCGTGTTAAGCAAAGTTGTTTCTTTTGTGCAACATGGCGGTCAAACAAGCCTCTGGGCCATGCTTCCGATACTTTGAGAAATTATTTTGCATTACAAATTTATCTTTCTGTTTGGGATGGAGTGGTGATGTTAGCTACAGAGAACACTGCTCCCAGGTTGTAGAGCCCTCCATCCTTCGCTGTGACGTTGTGTGTTTATTGCATGGTTACCACTAGGGTGTGTCATGTACAAAAGCATTAGCATGTAGAAATATTTCCTTGCCAGACATTGATGGGCAAATGGTGAAGATTGTAATGGCCCAACAACAGTGTGACACCCATCAGGAGGCTCTGCGCACTTCCTTGTCACCGTTGACAGATCCATAGCAGCCATGGGAACAAATTTGTGAACATTTTTCAGGTCCTTTTCTAACTTTCTGTGCTTCCATATGTGGTGCATTGTCCAGCTACTTCTCCACCGCAATAACTTCAGCTTTATCAAATATTTTTGCAACAGAAGGTCTTCCATATATTAGTTACAGACAATGTCCTCCAGTTCATATCTCAAACTTTACGGTGACCAGAAAAGAAACTGACATAAGAACAGTGCTCACTTCATTGAACGGAAGAGGTGAGCTGTAACTAACAATTTTGTGTGTGCATTGTTTTGTAGTTTGCATGTGAAATTTGTGTTTGATTCAGCCATTAGAGACCACCTGGCCTGCTAATATGACTTCAGTTGCATATGCAGCCTGGCGGCTGTGCCCCCTGTAGGAACTAGTGAATACACAGGCCAGAGCATCGGTCTCCACTGGCCACTTGTGCATTGCTAATTTTACTGTACTTTGTCTTCCTAGTGTGTGAACTGTTTGAGCACTAAATTAGTGTTTTCCACTAACAACAACAACTATGTCTCATCACTTGTCATAATGTTTTTGAGAAAAGAAATGTCCTCATTTTGCATTTCAATCAACTCGCAAAAGCGTCCAAGCATCATTGTTTTTTTTGGGAGAAAAGGTTTGCGGGACAATTTTTGCACAAACCTTTCTCTTCTTCAAAAGATTCTGGTGAACATATTACACACATGATTTAGGGATGTTGGTCAAATATGATTTGTGATGAGAACAACGCTGGCATGATGTGACCACCCATCCAATGTTTAACACTCTCTACTTACAAGTGACTGGTCAGATGCACATCTATTGTTCAGTGTTGTTAGTTCAAGCTGCCAGCATAATACTCCACTGTTGGTACTGATTCACTGGCAATAAAATAGGTCTCTGTACTTTTTGGATTAATGGTGTATTTCACTATTTCAAGTGCAAGTGCAAATACGGATCATTTTTATGGATGCACAAGCTAAAAATATTGTGACCAAATTGAAGATGAATATAAATAATTCCATTCAAGATTTTTTTTGCATTAAACTAACCACTGTATTATTCACTTATGTTAGATGATAGATTGAAGCAGATTCAATGACCAAAGAATATTACAGTTGTCTTGAGAATGGTGGTGTGGCTCCAAAAGGCAGTGTACTGAAGTGGAGTAATACAGTAGTTTTGCTCAAGACAGTTCATTACTAATGAAAACATTCAACACAGTCATGCAAAGCCCTGGATGAGAAATTTGTCAAATATGTAAATAAATAAAAACCAAACTGTTCCTCTTACAAATATTACTATATGAAACACATTATTGTAAAAAGTATTTTATCAATAATCTGGTTTCTTCCTACATAATTGTCATAACATTTTAGATATATGGCAAACCCAATATCCCCGTTATGACATGTAAGAAAAACACAAATCTTTTAACACAAGTTATGTGGAAGTGTTAACATGTAATGACAGCTGAATCTAATCTCATTTCATTTCATTTCATTTATTTGGAAACAATTTGTCACACACAGTACATTGTCAGAAGGTGTACATATAGAAATATAAAAACAAAATTTGTCTTGCAGGATATTTTGTCTGTTGTATTCAAACCTAAAAAAAGGCATAGCCACCTGTCACCAATCTTTAACATGCCAGTTACTACCTACTAGAAACCCACACTCAGGACTCACCTCCAGCTGTTGCACTTTTTCGCCAATGCTGGCAGGGTCACACGGACAGTAGTGTTCGGTAGATTCCTGGTCCAGGAGGCACTGCAACAGCTGCATCACCACCTTGACTCTGGCCAAATGTGTTGGTGTCCAGTTCTACCAGAGACTGCTTGTGTAAGAGGTCTTTGACACCCATAAAATCTTTCTGCAGTCATCTGACAGCAGGAGTAGCTGTAAAATAAGCGTTACAGTTAAAATATCTTAGTACTGAAGTCACTCTCATAATATAAGGAAAGGATGTGAGAGAGGGTATAGTTTTCTACAATTAGCCACAGCTGATTTTAAAAAAAGTGTTGGCATAATTCAAACACTTAAAACATTTGTTGGGTCCTTTTTTAAATTGTTACATTGCAAGTGGCTTCTTTATAAATAAGAAAAAATAAAGATGATGATTACTAGAAACAGAAAATAGAGCAGGTTTACTTATAAAGGTTTTGCTTCTTTGGTCAATGCCACATCCCCCACCCTTCATAGAGCAGAATGGCTTTTATTCATCACACCCCATTTCCTCCCATTTCACTCGCAAGTTCGATGTGTGAATAATAATTGATTATGTGCCTCTGTGATTGTCATCATTTCTAAATTAATTCTCCCATTCCACATATATAATATATACATAATATTATTGAAAAATATTTGTAAATACTTCCCAGATAACAGGATCACAGCTTTCATATAATGACTGTTGTAAGAGAAATTTAGCACATTGATTTTTCAATTACTAACCTATCATTAAGAAACTGGATAAGAAATGTCTAATGTCCAATCTCAATGAGGAACTTTAATCTCTCAGCACAGGACAGGAATGTGTAGACAAACTATTGCCCAAGTTTAACAGAATAGCCGATGACATGCTGAATAGATATGTACCCTCTACAAAAGTTCATAAGGAGAGGGAATTCCATCGTATATAATCACTGTAAAGAAACTTCTACAGAAACAGAGATTAATGCAAAATAAGTGTAAAACAAAGCATAGGGCTATAGGCAGAGAGCTGCCTGATGAAATGCATTTAAGAGCCCAATGCATGATGATTCCATTGACTATCATAACAGAATATTGTCAAATGATATCTCATAAAACCCAAAGGAATTCGGGTTGTATGAAAAGGTTGTTAGTAGCACCAAAGTTAGTGTCCAGTCCCTAGAGATTCAAACAGGAACTGAAAATGATGGTAGCAAGCAAAAGCTGAAATGCTTAACACTTTTCAAATATGAATTTAAAAAGGAAAAACTCACGAGAATTGCCCCAGTGTAATCGTCGCGCATACAAAAAGATGAATGGAACAAGTATTAGGTATAAGTGGTATTGAACAACAGCTAAAATTGTTGAAACTAAACAAAGCTGCAGGGCTTGATGGAATCCCTGCCACATTCTGTACTGAATTTGTGGCTTAGTTAGTCCTCTTAAACCTGCAATCTATTATAGATCCTGTGAAGAGAAACCGATGCCCAGTTGTTGGAAATAGGCAGAGGTCACATCTGGCTATAAGAAGGGTAGTAGAAGTGAGCCAAAAAACTACCTTCCAATATCCTGGACATTGATTTGTTGTAAAATCTTGGCACAAATTTTGTGTTCAAAGATTATGAGGTATCTTGAATAGAATGACCTACTCAATACTAACCAGCATTGGCTCCAAAAACAGTGATTGTGTGACACCCAACTGGCACTTTTCTCAGATGAAATAGTGAACGTTTTGGTTCAAGGCAGTTAGATAGCTGTATTTTTTTATTTCTGAAAAGCATTTGAATCAGTACCACACCTATGCTTCTTGCTGAAAGTTCAATCACATGGTGTATAAAGTGAAATTTGTGACTGGATTGAGGATGTTTTGTTTGAGAGAATACAGCATGTGTTTTCAGATGAAGTCATTGTCAAATGTAAAAGTAACTTCAGGTACCCCCCAAGGAAATTTTCTGGGACCCTTGCTGTTCATGTTTTATACTAATGACCTTGGAGACAATACTAATAGTTACCTCAGAATTTTTGTAGATGATGCAGTTATCTGTAATGAAATAATGTTTGAAAGAAGCAACATAAATATTCATTCAAAACTTGATAAGTTTTCAAAGTGGGGCAAATATTGGAAACTTTGTTTGGATATGCAGAAATGTAAAATTGTGCACTTCACATATGAAAAAAAATGTCACATCCTCGGACTATGACATGAATGAGTAAGAGCTGGAATCAACCAATGCATACCAATACCTGGATGAAACACAGTTTGGTACATGAAATGGGATGATCATATATGCTCAGTCAAGAGTAAACCAGGTGGTAGACTTCAGCTGATTGGTAGAACACTATGGAAGTGCAATCAAGCTACAAAGAAAATTGCTTACAAATCACTTTTGTGACCACAAACCATTTTCTTCACATTGCAACTACATTTCCAAATGTAGACCAAATCATATATCCAAAGCAACACTAATGACTGTCAGTGCAAGGAAATATAATCAATGCTATAATTATCCCAATTTTAAAACATAACAGAAAAATGCTATGTATCTGTACAATAATTTCTCTACAATTTTTGTATTTATACAGAAAAGGTATAACTACATTTAAATGTTTATTAGTGCATGTAAAACCCAAGACATATTTGCATAACTGCATTTATAGTTCTAAATGACCTCTATTAAACTACAATTCAAAAATTGATCAATTGAATTTGACTAACTTCATTAATGTCATATAAATGGCAGTTCTTATTATGTCTTCACTTATCTCCTGTATTATAAAAACTAAATACAACTAACAAAACAAAACATAATTCCAAGAACTAAAGTTATTAAAACAAAATAGTTAAAATGACTAGTAAATGTGGCATTACCAGCATTCTGTAAAGTGTCCATTTTTGTGTGCAAAGGAAAGGGAAATGCATTGTCAGTTGGTTAGAGAGGGACATGAGTGGTGGAAGCTAGTAGTTTCTTATGCTTTGATGCTTGGCTATGCTGCACAACAAACTGTGTTTTTATAAACTGTGGTCGATATACAGCAGTAATGAAGGGATGACATGTCTTTTGGATATAAAAAAATGAAAAACATCTTGTGTCCAGTTTAATAACTGAACAACCCACTGCCCAACTTTTGAAAACAGCTGAAGAAACCAAAAGCAGAATGAGGCACCAACCAAATAAGTAGGAAAATCTGAATTCTTTAAATTTCATGTATTTCTCTCATCACATAACTACAAGCACTTACACCTAAAAATATGTACTATCATCATTGTCAGAAGAGCTAGCCAGCAGTCTAATACTTTTAATATACAAGAGGGGTTGAGACTAGGAAACAGAATCAGTTTTAATCCTCATGACCAGTTTCTTGAGGCTCTCATCACATTAGAAACTGAAATCCTACTCAAGATAGAATCATTGCATAATTCATTGCTTCTCAAAATTAGGGAACTTCCCTGCATCTTATTTCAGATTTTTGTTTTCCCTTTTGTTAATTCTCTTACTTTTCTAGTGTGAAATATGAAACAGATTGTATTGGCATAAGCTTAAGGGATAGATGGGATTGTATGGTTCCTCAATTTTTTCTGGAGAAAGTCAATCCCTTCAGTCACTAGCAGTGCCACTTTTTTACATACATGTGGTACTTTGAGCCATCAATACTTATTACAATACAACTTCCATGGTTATAGTTTAGATCAAAATGAAAGTATTAGACAATTTCAAGACATGACATGGACCCATAGCATACAACATGACACCAAATATTTGGTCACTTTAGTAAGAGGTACCTTTCTGCAGTTTCTACATCGACTGTGATAGCACCTGTCCATACGCAGTACGGTTTGGAACTGACCATTAAGTGTTTTTTTAGACAGAGCTGTAAGCATATCAACATGAAGCCCAGAACTTGAGATTAATGCATCATCTTAGAAATTATAATGACTTTAAACAAACTGTAGTAATTAAAACAGTTCACAAACTTCTAAGTGCAAGAAGCTACTGACTGCTGTACAGCTACAATTTTGGATATCTTGTACTATGAAATTATGTTCTGGCTCATGAATGTGCATACTTTATTAAAAACTGTTGATAATTAAATAGATAATAACAAAGTACCTGTTTACTAAACAGCAGTAACACAAGCAGTGAAAAGAAAAATAAATCTTGCTACTTTTCAGGACCATGGGCTCCTTCAACTGTTAGGTGGCATAAAAAGGTTGGAGCAAATGAGAATTAGCAAAGCAACAAAAGACTCTGGTGTAAGGATGGAGTCTAGAACATAGAGACAATGAAGAACAGAATTTCTGGAAAATGGGAAGCAACAACAGTTAGCAATCCTTACCACTCTTACATTGAGTGAAAGAAAATCATGTTCTTAAAGTTAACAACTTCACATCTTGCACTGCTGCTGGCCGGTTACACAGAAAAATGTTTCTGTTGCTGCTGAATTGAAGTTTCAGTTTCCTAGATATCACTGCTAAGGATATTCAACCTTTTCCATGTATTAAGCACACAGCAGCAAAAGAACTGCAACTCCTTTCCATCCACAGGACACAAATTGCTGTATTTTCTATGCTCTATTATTCACCCAGAATTATTCCGTAGAGCCCAGTATATCCAGCATCATTTGGAAGTTTTACTGCAACTAGAGAGAAAGCTCCAACTGAAGATAGCAAGGTGCAAGAACCTCCAGCAGGTAATTTCACAGGCGAAGGACATTGTCTTTCCTGTTAACAAGTTCAAGCTCTCACTTAGTAACTTAGCAACTGTGCAATCCTCGAATATTATTTCTGCAATAAAAAAATTACTGCAAAATCCATAACACAATTTTAAAAAATGAATAAATACAGGAAATCTGTCTTTTTAGTATCACCACACAGACATTATTTCTTAATTAACATTAAGTCTGATAACAACAGAAACAGAAGCAAAGCAGTATTAATAATATTTTATCAAATGAAAATTGTGACAAATAAACCAGCAAGTCCTGAACATATTGTATCAAAACACTGTTTAATAATTGAAGTTCATACCAAATATACTGACAATACCATAAACTTAGACTATTCATGCAGACAGACAGCTTGTTGGTTGGCATGCCCATGTAGAATGCACCACAGTGGTTGCAGATTAGCTTGTAAATCACATGACTTGTTTCACAGGTAGCCCTGCCTTTGATGGGATAGGTGACGTTAGTGAGCGGACTGGAGTAGGTTGTGGTAGGAGGATGTATGGGACAGATCTTGCATGTAGTTCTATTACAGGAGTATGAGCCATGAGGTAAGGGATTGAGAGCAGGGGTTGTGTAAGGATGGACAAGTATATTGTGTAGGTTCGGTGGACAGCGGAATACCACAGTAGGAGGGGTGGGAAGGATGGTGGGTAGGACAGTGAAGTAAGCCCTCCGTCTAAACTGCAACTCTTCACTGTCCGCCACTCCCACCATACTATCCCTCCCCCTCCCCGCCCCAGCCTCCTCCTTAAACCCACCCAGTCGGTACTCCCACCATGCACTGGTGCTACTGCTCGCAGTGTGGTTTCAGCTCTTTGAGACTGCAGGCATGTGCGCAAGTTGCGCTTTCGTGTGTGTGTGTGTGTGTGTGTGTGTGTGTGTGTGTGTGTGTGTGTGTGTGTGTGTGTCTACTGCTGACAAAGGCCTTAATGGCCGAAAGCTAAGATTATGTGAATATTTTTATTGTGCCTATCGCGACTCAGCATCTCCAGTATATGGTGAGTAGCAATTTTCCTTCTCCGCATTGTTACATTCCATCCTGGATATTCCATTGTTTGAAGGTGCGACTTTTTTCACACTGAACTACAATACTTAGGGTTTGCACCGCCTCCAGCCTCATTTGTTGCAATCTGTGACCTGTCTGTTCCTCGCAATGTGTCTGAACTTCAGTCAGTACTAGACAAGATGACATACTACATTCAGTTCATACCCAGTGCCACACAAATTGTGGCTTCATTGCATTGTTGGCATCGCAAAAATGTATCTTTTTTTGGGCTAAGACCTGTCAAGACAGATTTTGGAAACTCAAAAATGCCTTGCTTAGTGACAGATGTTTAGTGCATTCTGACCCAGCAAAACCAGTAGTTTTGCGAGTTGATGCTTGTTCCTAAGGAATCGGCGCTGTGATTTCACACAAATTGGTTAACAAGACAGACCCATTGCTTTTGCCTAAAAGCTGCTCATTCAAACTCAGTGCAGGTATTCTCATATAGAAAAAGATGCTCTCACTATTGTTTACGGTGTGACCAAATTCCTTACCTACTACAGCTAGAAAAGCACAGACAAGAAAAGATGAACAAGTCTTACAGATCACATGAGGATTGGGGGAAACGACAGTAACAGAGAAAGAGCGGGTAGGGCCAGGACTGCTCCGGATTGCCAAGCCAAGATAGCTGCAGCTCAGTCTGGGCAAGGAAGACAGCATTTTCTGCCAACCCCCAAACAGGACAGTGAAGTTAAATGATCCTTCCTTAAAGAGAGTGGTAAAAGCCTGCTTCATGAAGAAAACATAAAACTAAGTCAGATTCTGGGTAATGGTCTCCTGGCACCAGGGCAGTGAGTCACGGAAGCTATGAGTCTGCCACAGAGTGGCTAGTTGGGGACAGTCCAGCAAAATGTGGACCCCTGTCATATGGGTGCCAAAACAACAGTGGGATGGGTCCATGCTATGGAGGTAATAACCATGAGTTAGACAAGTATGACCAATGGGGATCTTCTAAAGGTAGAAAGGTAGATTGCTTGTTAGAGGCCTGCATGGAGGACCTCCACAGATTCATAGTCTCCTTTATCACCCATAGTTAGTTTGGTGAAGTCATAATGAGCCATACCATATTCTGGGCACCTAAACGTAATGGTCTAATACCAACTGCAGGTCAGTTTCTGGAAAATTGTTCTCGAGAGTCAGTTTACTGGTAGCCTGTTTGGCCAAGTGTTCAGCAAGCTCATTCCCTAGGATCTAAATGTGGCACAGGTTCCAGATGAAGGTCACCAAGTTTACACATTGTTTGAGGCCATACAAGGAATCATGGATAACAATAACAAAGGTGTGGTGAGGGTAGCACTAGCTTAGTTTGCAAACCGCTCAGGGAGTGCAGGAATGGATATGCCCGAGAGCATGAGAGGTGGATACCAACTCTGCAGTGAAAACATTACAGCCATCTGGCAAGCAGAGCAGTTCAGAATGTCCTGCCCAAGTATAAGCTAAGCCTAGATGACCAGTGCCCACTGAGCTGTCAGTATAGACAACTTCTGAACTCTGGGATGCATCAAGGATGGAGAATAATTTGCAGTAGGGGGCCTTAGGATGGACCATGTGTTTTGCACATTGTGATAGGTCAAGATGAAGCTGAAGCCAAGGTATGCTCTGTGGAGGTGGGTCCAGAGGAGGCATGGAAGAGGGAAGAACTGAAGTTCAGAGGATCTACCAGATGCAGATTGCAATGGTAGTCCCTCATTGGGGCTGCCATTGCCGGAGATGGATTACCGTGTCTGGGTGGTAGTCAGATGCTTAGGGGCATTGCCAATGTGGGTAGTGTAATTGGAAAGCTGTTGATGGTGCCTGATCCACAGTGGAGAAATCCCAGCATCTATGAATAAACTCTTCACAGGGCAAGTCTGACAAGCTCCTGTTGCAAGTCGAACTCCACAGTGGTTTACTGTATCCAGTATCCACATGCTGACAGCGATGCCAAACATGTGTCAGATTCCCGTAACCAAGGTGGGACTGTGTGAGGGCTTTGTAAAGTTGCAGAAAGGTACTGTGATCTGCAACTCAGCTGGTGGTACTCAGGTAGCGAAGAGTATTAAGGTGCAGTCAACACTTTTGCTTAAGCTAGCATTGATGGGGGAACCCATGTTGGCCAGGAATAAAAGGCCAGTCCTAGAAAGCAATAACTCTCCACCACATTACATGTTTGGTCATTGCGGTAAAGTTCTGGTTGTGGTTGAATGGTACAACATTGACAGAAGTACACGATGTTAGTCTCAGTGGCAGAAAATTGCAAGCCATGGGTGATGGCTCATGCCTGCACCTTTCCGATCCCATTCTCTTGGATATGGGGGATACTGTGGGAAGCACCAACACAAACCCAAAACAATAAGGTAAGACAGGAAGTCCTGGATGAAAATTGGGAGTGGAGTCTGGAGATTATAATCATCTAAAGTAGCAAAGACCTGGTGCCATAAGCCCTTGCTGGTTGAAGAAGACAACTTTAAGGTGTTGACATTGGGCAAATGCTGTTCAGATGACAGTAGTGGAATGGCCTTGGCAAAAACCATCCTGGAAAAGAGGCAAAAGATCACAAAACACATGGAGCCAACACAGCTGCCAGCTCACCATGCATTCTAGCAACTTACAGAGAATATTGGTGAAACTTATTGGGCAATAACTGTCAGTCTCTAGAGGCTGCTTAAACAGTTTCAGTACTGGGACAATGATGCTCTCTCGTCATTTCGATGGGTGCATGTCCACACTCAAGATGTGATTAAAGATGGCAGGATGCATGTTTGACCATTTGGTAAGTGCCTGATCATCTGGTTGTGGATGCATTCCAGGCCTGGGGCTGTATCAGGGCAGTGGAAGAGGGCATGGACGAATTACCACTCTCAGTGGAGCATTATATGGCTCCAGTTTTAGTAAAAGGTAATTGATTTTGCTCAAACCATTCTTAAGACACAAAAGGCAGGTTGGTAATTCTCAGACTCTGATGCTTGAGCACAGCGCAGAGCAAAATGTTTGGTGATGGCATCTGGGTTGGTGCAGTAGTCAGAAACATTCAAGTTAATTCCAAGTATACCTGCATGTGTCTGGTATCCAGAGATGTCTGAAATCAGCCCAGAACTGCAGAGGAGAGAGACATGGTGCAATAATAGAAACATAGCATTCCCAGCATTCTTGCTTTTGTCTTTTCGTAAGGGGGTAGACCCAGGTATGGAGACACTTAGAGGCAATGCATTGTTCCATTGATGGGTGCCACTTATGGTTTCGGAGCACCTGCCTACACTGTAATGGCCTGTGTGATTTCTGAGGACCACAAAAGTACTGTCTTCAGTTAGGGCAGGCCCAAGGAACAGTGGATGGCTAAATCAGCTGTTGAAAGAATGACTGTAGTTGTATGCTGGATTCCCTCATCAATATCTCCATGCAGCAGGGAGCCAATGTCAACAGCAGAGGTGAAAACATCCCAGCCAGCACTGTTAGCCCATCTGGGCAGGCGTCCAGGGGTGTGACACTGAGCAAGGGACAGGAAGATTTGAAAGTGGGCACTACTACATAGGTCACTGTGCAGCCGCCAGTGGATCGATGGGTAAATACAAGGGATGCAAACGGAAAGGTCTGTGGCCGAGAAGGTTTGTGTGCCACACTGAAGTGTGTTGGGCTACCATCACTCAAGAGGTAATGGTCAAGTTGTACTGGAGAGTTTTAAAAGTCTTTACCATGGCCAGTTACCAAGGTTCCACCCCACGAAAGGTTGTGGGCATTGAAATCACCGAAGACCCGCAAAGATGGGGGAGCCGAGATACCAATGCAAACAGTATGTTCTGAAGCACTTCACCTTGGAAGGGAGGTAAACATTGCAGACGGAAATAGTCTGAAATGACTATAACCAGAAAGTAACAGCCTCCAAAGAGGTGTTTTAAGAGACAGAAGTTTGTTGTACATAGTGCCTAGGACATAGTTCCAGACCCAGCCTCAAACCCTGTGATAGGCAGCAGTATTGTAATATTTCTGGTATTTGAGAAGTGCTGGGGTCCGCATTACTGAAAACAAGTGGTTTTTCGCCAAGATGGAATCACTATCAGTCCTTGTACAGACCAAATGTTGCAGCAAGAATTCCTCTGCTTGCGCTTGGCCCTGTGCTTCACCCACAGTGTAGCCAGGGAATGGAAGATTTTAGGGTTGCACCTATCTGCATTGAAAGGGGACTGTTCTTTCATAGAGACTGTTGGGGCCCAAAGACACCAGTGGGAGTTAACTTCACCTGCTTCATTTGGGGCTGATCTGTCACGATGCCACCAACTCTGAATGTGGCCTATCCCCATTCTTGCCCTCCAGACTCAAGAATGCCTGCCTGGTCAGTAATCCCTTACTTGGGGTACGATGCCCCAGTCATGCATAGTACATACTGCTTGGCAAGCACAGGGAGTTTTCAGCTCAGGCACCAACAGTGTGATCCCTGTGCTCACTGAGCAGGAAGCTTCTGACCCCCACCACCACTACAATGGGATGGCTACAGTGCTGGGTTTAAAGGTGTATGACTGCATGAAAAAGAAGAAGATGTGGATGGAAGGCATAAGGTAGAGCACACTATGGATTTGGTGACCTTTCCTGCACAATCCAGATTTTTTGAAATTTTGAAAACTGGTGGCAGGTGATACCCATCAATGGAGCCACATTTTTATTTGATGATATGTTGTAGAATATGCCAGAAGTTGTAATTCAAGGCTATATCATGGACCAAGTCCAAGCAGGATCGGCACCAAGGAAACCATCCAATGTAGTGGCAAAGGGAGAAACAGATAGTGGAAGTAAAAGCATGCAGCACAGAAATGAAGTAATGCTGCAAAGGTTGGTGACAAGTGGTATAAAAGGACATGCTCACAAAAGAGCTGCGAGCCCCTGGGATGATAATTAATATTAGTACTGATGGTTTTATGTTGAATTATCATGATAGGTTTGGTCTGTAGTCCACTGAGTATGTATTTCTTGTTTGTGGGATCCTGACCACTCATCTGCTATAGGGTTCCTAAGTTGACAGTACTTAACTTTGCCTTTTCACAATGAAATGTTTCAATCAATTGGTGACATGCAAATAATCAATGTCCTTCAATGTATACTAAATCACAGCTGTATCTTTGGATCACGACTCATCATCTTGTGCAGGACTTCTAGTGTGGCCAAAGCTAGCTGGAGCAGCGGTTATATTCTCTTTGTATAGGTGCCACTCCTGTCGTGGTGTCATCCTAGTCAGTATTTGATTGGCTGACCATCTCACAACCTTCTCTGTTGTTACGTTCCAGGCCAATATGCCGGCACTTGACGTTACACCAGAACATTTCTCCTCCTCCTCCTCCTCCTCCTCCTCCTCCTCCTCCTCCTCCCCCCCCCCCCCCCAAAGTGAAGGACCATCATCGTGTAAGTGGTGCAACAATGGTGGGGGAGGATGGAGGGTAGATGCAGTGCTGGAGCAGAAGCTGTGACTGCTGAGGATGTCAAGCTTCCAGTCGTACCCTGCCATCTGGCCTTCACTCAGGCAGAAACGTGCACCAGAGGAGTACTCGTCCAAATCTGGAGGACAATAACTGGAGAGGGAGGACGTTGACTTCTGCAATGTGGATGGGCCCAGCTCTATCGGAAACACAAAAGGTAGCAGAGGAGGTGAAGGCTTTGTCCCCATGGGGTTTTCCCACAGTGTCGTGATGACACCCTCTGGTGGCCATTGTGTCCATGCTGTCTTCTGGATCTGTGAATCTGGGGGAAGCGACACAGAAAGATCATCATGCACATGACAGTGGCAAAGTTGATTCTGATGTTGGCACTGCAAACCGTTTGGACCCGAAAGGAGACACATGCAAGCACCAAGTCGATGAACAACCTTACCTCACGCCCACAGTCTGCTGCCACTAAAAACCATGTGAAAGACAATATCATGTGGCATGAAGTGATTCTTGCTGTCTTCCTTCAATGATGGATGCGCAGTAGGGTGGAGCAGTGTCCTATGGTGGTGGCTATGAAGAAATTCTGCCGGCAATGGTCCAAACGATAGGAGGCAAGAAACAATTACAATGCTTGATCCCTGGCGTGTGCGGAGTGAAGTTTAGCCATCTGCTGCTTGAACATTCTGACAAAATGTTCAGAGTCACTGTTTGACTGTGAATGGAATGATGCACTAGTTAGACGCTGTATGCCACTGCATTCACAGTGTGTTTCATATTCATTTAACATGACCTGATGTCCATTGTCTGACACTATTACTTCAGGTAAACTTTTGAGGGAAAAAATTGAGGAAAAAACCTGAATCGTTCTATGTGATGCTGTCGAGTTCATTGACACAGCAAAAGGAAACTTGCTATAAGAGTCTATCACAATCAACCAACAAATGCTCCAAAATGGTCCCGCAAAGTCTACGGGCACACATTGCCATGGTGATTACAACTTAAGCCAAGCAGAGAATTTTTGTGGCAGAGTGGACTGATTTTCCACATATGCATGACACTGTTACTTCATCTGTTCTATTTGGGTGTCCATACCTTGCCAAGTACAGTGTCTGTGTGCTAACTGTTTCATATGAACAATCCCCCAGTGGCCATGGTGAAGTAACTGCAACACTTTCTCACCACCACCACCACCACCACCACCACCACCACCACCCACTCTTAGCTTTGGCGACCAGTACATGTGACTTGCCACTGTCATTTTGAACAAGAATCACATCTTTCTGTACAGCATGGCTATGCTGATGTGCGAAGCGTTGGTGCACTATAGTGTTCTTTATGCTATGCGAGGATTGAGGGCAAGTTGTGTGAACATATTTTAGCAAAATGCTCAAATCTGAATCAACTTCCATGGCCTGTGCAATTTTCCTATAGTTCACTAGAAATGATTGAAGCAATTCAGAATCCTGAACATCAATGTGACAACAAAATGCAGCAGAAGTGTCAAATTCTGGATCAGGGGCAATTGGAAGACATGAAAGTGTGTCTTCATTACCATGTAGAGCCATCTGATGATATACAATCTCATATTGGTATTGGGACAACAACAGACCCCATCTTTGTAATTTTTGGGCAGTACATAAAGGAGCTGGTTTTGTCAGATGAAATGAGGACTGCAAAGGCTTGTGATAAATTACCAAGAAGAATTTTCTGCCATACCAGTAATGGTGGAATTTGGTTGGCACCATACCCAATACCCAAAGCCTCTTTTTCGATTTGTGAATAGTTACACTGAGCTTTGGACAACAATTTTGATGTGAAAGCAGTAGGCCTGTCTTTGTCACCAATTATGTGCAAAAGCACTGCACCTATTCCGTAAGAGGATGTGTCAACTTGCAATGCAACTGGTTTGTGAGGATAGAAGTGAGCTAAGCATCGATCACTGAGCAATGCATCTAAGTTTTTCAAAAGTTACATGGCACCCATCTGTGCAAACGAAGGGGACATTCTTGCAACGCAATGGAGTTGCAATTTGTGCAGCATCCTGTATGATCCAAAGAAAATAGTTCATTTTCTCTAAGACCGATTGCAATTCTGTGGCATTGGAAGGAACTGGCAAATCTTGTATGGGTAACAAATGTGGCTGAAGAGGATATACATGTTGACTGTTTATGGCATGACCGAGATACTTAAACTCAGTTTTCATATATATAAAAAAAACAAAGATAATGTGACTTACCAAATGAAAGCGCTGGCAGGTCGAAAGACACACAAACACACACACAAAATTCAAGCTTTCACAACAAACTGTTGCCTCATCAGGAACAGGGAGGGAGAGGGAAAGACGAAAGGATGTGGGTTTTAAAAGAGAGGGTAAGGAGTCATTCCAATCCCGGGAGTGGAAAGACTTACCTTAGGGGGAAAAAAGGACGGGTATACACTCGCACACACACACACACACACACACATATCCATCCACAAATATACAGACACAAGCAGACATCTCACAAGCAGACATATTTAAAGACAAAGAGTTTGGGCAGAGATGTCAGTCGAGGCGGAAGTGAAGAGGCAAAGATGATGTTGAATGACAGGTGAGGTATGAGTGGCAGCGACTTGAAATTAGCGGAGATTGAGGCCTGGTGGGTAATGGGAAGAGAGGATATATTGAAGAGCATGTTCCCATCTCCGGAGTTCGGATAGGTTGGTGTTGGTGGGAAGTATCCAGATAACCCAGACGGTGTAACACTGTGCCAAGATGTGTTGGCCGTGCACCAAGGCATGTTTAGCCACAGGGTGATCCTCTTACCAACAAACACTGTCTGCCTGTGTCCATTCATGTGAATGGACAGTTTGTTGCTGGTCATTCCCACATAGAACGCATCACAGTGTAGGCAGGTCAGTTAGTAAATCACGTGGGTGCTTTCACATGTGGCTCTGCCTTTGATCGTGTACACCTTCCGGGTTACAGGACTGGAGTAGGTGGTGGTGGGAGAGTGCATGGGACATGTTTTACACCGGGGGCGGTTACAAGGATAGGAGCCAGAGGGTAGGGAAGGTGGTTTGGGGATTTCATAGGGATGAACTAACAGGTTACGAAGGTTAGGTGGACGGCGGAAAGACACTCTTGGTGGAGTGGATTTCATGAAGGATGGATCTCATTTCAATCAAGGTAAGTCTTTCTGCTCCCGGGATTGGAATGACTCCTTACACTCTCCCTTAAAACCCACATCCTTTCGTCTTTCCCTCTCCTTCCCTCTTTCCTGATGAGGCAACCGTTTGTTGCGAAAGCTTGAATTGTGTGTGTATGTTTGTGTGTCTGTCCAGCACTTTCATTACTTTAGTCCTGCATCAGATAACACATGAAACATAGCACGCAAATTTGCAATGTGTTCTTCAGGTGTGCTACAACAATGCTGTCCAAGTTAGTTTGAACAGTATGGCACTTGTGCAGTCAGCTGTTCTAAATACCATTGGAAAATGGTGGGTGCAGAAGCACTGCCAAAAGGCGAATACATGTATTTAAATAGACCCAAATCAGTATTCACTACACACACCTTTTGAGATTCTTCATCAAGCAGTATTTGAAGATACTTGTCATGCAAATAAGTTTTTGAAAAGTAGCGAACAGTACCAAATCTGTCCACGAGTTCCTCTGGCTGTGGCAATGGATAAAAATCAATCACAGTTTGTTGGTTATCGGCAGACGTAAAGTCAACAAAGAGGCAAATGTGACCTGAAGGTTTGGGGATCAAAACCAGTGGACTTGCCCACCAACTAGCATGTATGGGCGCCATACCTCAGCAATCTTGTAATTCTTCAAGTTCAGCAGCCACATAGTTGTATAATGCAATGGGAACAGTTCTGTCCCAGAAAAATTTCAGCTGTGTGTTGTCTTTTGTAGTAATATGCACAACAAAATTGTTAGCCTTGCCTAACCCTTCAGAATAGAGTTCAGGAAATTCTTTCAACAAGCTAGCTACACTGTCTTTCTGCATTGAATAGAGTCACTGACAACAAATTGTCCTGAATTTTAAAGCTAAACAAATAAAACGAATCAAGGACAAATGTGTTCTCACATTTACGCAATTGTAGAACAGTGAAAGTCACAGTTCGCATATGTGATCGGTAAATGGCACACAAAGTACATTTTCCAAGAATGGGAAGGTCTTGTCCATTATAAGCTGTTAGGTGCATGCTAGTTTCAGATAGGCATGGAGAGCCTCACAGTTCATGTTACAATTCAGCAATGTAACACAAGCACCCATGTCAAACTGAAATTTCACATGTTTACCAATAAGATGCAAATGAACAGAAAGCTTGTTGGTGTGGCATAGTTCTGAAGTAACTGCTTGTTTGATAGTTTTGCTGATGCCTGCAGTAGGTTTTGAGTACACTGCATTGATTACTTGTGAAACTAGATTTTTGTGAAGGGGCCAAATTCTTATATTTGTTCTATTGCAAACATAGAGATTGCACATGTCCTTTCTTGCCACAAGCGGGACACTGATCTTTTCAGGAGGGGCAGTCTTGGCGTTTGTGCTGTGAACAACACTGAGGGCAAGACTTAGTTCTGTTTGCCTGTGTAGCCGCAAGCTGCTTACGCAGTGTGGAGCGTTGTTTACTCCGTGTGATGAGCACAAGCTGTTGCCGAATTGGCAAACAAGGAACTCAACCCGACAAATAGCTGGCTGCTCAAATTTATCAGCCAATGGTCACCTGAATCTTACTTATCTAGTATTTGCACTGCCTGGTGAAATGATGAAATGATGGACCCGACTGTATCAAAATATGTTCTCCGAGTTTGACATCAGGCATCATGTAACATAACATCTGAAATGAAGTTTTAGCTGCTACCACATTCACTTGTTGGTCATAATAGTTAGTGAATCTGTAACCTGTTCACAAGGAAGTTCACTCTGCGTGGAATTAGGGAACAACTTCCGAGATAAATGGAACACTGCACTTCCTACCATTAGGGATGTTTCACAGTACCTGGTACATTGTAAGCAATTACGTGGCCTTCAAACTGTTGCAACCACTTGAGCCATTCACCTTCCTGTTCATGAAACTGGCAAAAAGGCAGAATAGCTATAGGTGTTGGGGTTGGAGGTGCTCGTTCTGTCAGGTGCACAGCAATGGACATTAGCTGCTGCACTGTGTCGAGCAGTGTAGACTTTCGCTTAATCTGGAACTGAAATATCCCTCTGCCACACACCATCAGGTGGCTTGCGGAGTATGGATGTAGATGTATATGTAGATCTGCATTAGCTGCATTTCATTTAACACTGGTTGCTGTGGAAACTGAGCAGGTGGTGGGATAGATAAGGTGGGCATTTTGGAACAGAGAAATGCAAGAAACAGACAAGGCAAGCAAGAAAAATAAGTACAAAAGCAAAGAAAATATCTGCAACACCCACCTGAAAACACTGATTAGCAAGTAGCACACCTGCTAGACAAGAGAGAGAATTAAGGTGTCAGCAAACCACAAAAGAAAATTCTGTGGCCACCAGCCACTGGGTTTCCTCCCGTAACTTATTGGCAATGTTGGATCCTACCCACTTGTCTTATATGGGGTTCCTAGGAAGCTGTTTTCTCAGATTACTAGACAATATTCAAGCAAATAATATTAAGGGAATGTATTACAGTAAATTAAATTGACAATAATTTGCCTTTTCACAGTGAAGTATCGCAAGGAATTGGTGCCACGCAAATAATCAATGTCCTTCGATTTATAGAATTTCCATGCAAGTAAAAAGTATAGGTCACAAGTCATGGCTTAATTAATGGATCATGGTTCGTCTTCTAGTGGGGCACTCTAGTTCAGCTGAAGCTAGCTGCAGCAATGCTTATATTCTCTTCATAAAGGTGGTGCTCCTGCCGTGTTGTCCTAGTCAACATTCTATTGGATGAAGTCGTCTCACCGTCAGTTCAACGAAAATTTCATATCCTTCTGACAAAATCATAAAAGGTCATGCAATGCCCATAAATGGGTTCTTAATACACAATTAAGTCTGATATTTAATCTGCTGTTCATCTGAGAAAAACTAATTTAATCATTCATACAAATATTTCAAGTGCTAAACAACTTCTTCAATATATATTGTTCCTATTTCAAACCGTTTCTCTCTGAAAAAGGCTTTTGTTGCTGGGAGCCATGAAAGCCACTAGAGTGCTGGAAATTATGTTAATTTTTGTCCTTTCTTTCAAAGAAGAATTTTTTTACGAGAAGTTAAAATATTTATTTATTTATTTGTCTTAAAAGGTTAAATTAAGATCTTCGTAGAAATGCTGCTTAAATAATCTGCCCGAGTGTCACAATAGTAGATGGCTGAGTGATGCAGGCTACTGTGGGTGCAGGAGCAATGGCTAACAAATGATGGTGCAGTTGGAATAGCCCGCTAGAGTCACACCTCGTGCAGTTTTTCTCTCACTGTTGACTTTGCCACCTGCAAAGCTGTTGTATAGCCTATTATAAACACTGTCTTTTTCACTGTTGGTGGCACATTTATTCTGTCTGTCTAAATTAGTAACTGAAAGTGAGGAGTAATATTTTGCTTTACACAAGTTAATCTTTTTAATCTATTTTCTTGAATCATATGAAAATAGTAACTTTCATGTTGTGGAACCATTGAGTGATCTTCACAGGACCACAGCTTTTGTATCAATAAATATGACAATTATTGTTAGGATGCTTCTTTCTCCTACACTGAATTAGAAAACATTGAGAAAATGCTCTGCCTTCAACATTCTAGCATTTCTTAACTTCCTTTATCCCTAAATACACAGCAGTTGCAGTGGCTATAGTGGCACACTAGTGAAGTAATGTTAATCCTATAACCAACAATCATGTGTCAAGATTTTTAGCTATATGGGAACCAAACTGTAATTTGCCACAGAAAATAATTATCATGTCTACATCTACCAAGCAATGAGAACTGGGGATTGGAGAAGCAAAATAATACATTTCTACTCATCATAAAGATGACAATGAGTCACAGACAAGCACAATGAAAAGATTCTTACGATTTTTTTCTGCCGACACATTCATCAGAAACGAAAACACAGTTTCATTCACTCCAGCAAGCACACCTCATGCACATGACTGCAATCTCTGGAAGCACGTAATGAATTACCACTCTCATGTTGAACACAAGCAGCAACATGCAGGGGGGCGGGGAATAGAAATGGCTATGGCTAGCAACATACGGGTAAATGGAGGGGGTTTGCTCTGTCTGCTGCAGCATGAAGGGACTAGCGGGAGGCACGAAGACTGCCATGTGCAGTGTCAAGGGATTGTAGGGCAGGGTGTGGGCAAGACAAGTGGAAAATGAGAGAAGCAGGTAATTGGGAAGGAGAGAAGAGTAGGTGTGTTGGCACAGGATGACACACAATGAGGGTAAGAGAGTACAAATTGGGAGGAGGCATTAGGACAAAGGGGGGGGGGGGGGGGGGAGATTTTGTGGGTGGGTGGGGTTAGCGGAGGAAGGTGGTGTGTGGACTGTACCTTTTCCCTTCCTTGCTTCTCTCATTTGCTGCAGCCCCCCCTCAACACTGCCACTGCCGTATCTGGCAGTCTTCATGCCTCCATCTAGTCCCTGAACTCTCCACCAGACAGCACTCGTATCTTCCATAATTGTATCTTGCAGTCACTTCCCCTCATGCCTACACCCAACTGCTGCTCTCATTCAACATGACATACGCACACTGGCGTGAACTGACAGAATTGGCAGTTATGTGTGTGTCACATCTGCCTGTAGCTATTTATGTAGGTTATTCACTAACTAATATTCCTATATTTTTTGCTTGCTGCATATTTATTGGGCCGAGTTAGAATTCAGTTTCAGTATTGGTCACCATTCATATTACATGTATTATTTTCTATATTGTTTTTCCTCACAATGTACGGACTTGTGCCAGTATTCTGTACAGCAACTATTTTCTATTGGTAAAAGCTAACGTGCTCTGCTCATTGGGTTCATCATCAACAACAATCAATGATAGGAAGACCTACCTACTGTCCACTAACTACTCCTACAGTTAAGATAAAATGGCTTTTCTTTGAATTTTGTCACCTGTCGTGAACATTTATGGAATCTATCTTCAGCACAGCTTTGACTGTATAAAGATGTTCATCACTGCGCACACACACACACACACACACACACACACACACACACACACACACAACACACACACACACACACACACACACACACACACACACACACACTTCCAATGTCCACTAATTGCTATAGAATCAATTGTCAAGCAGTAACACAACAACCAGCATTAGTAATGAAGTCAGTACTATTCACAGTCTCAGGATAATGGCTACGACAGGACACCCTCAGTGTGTCTGATTACACAGTTCAGTTTCTCCACTTCTTAATGCTTTGAGAGAACATACCAAGCATCCAAGTATATTACCACCTGTATCATTATTATGCAGTGCAAATAAAAATTTAAGGATGTTATCACTCTTCATTTCTCCATGACCAAAGGATAAATAGTTTAATCTTTGAAAGGAGCTAGTGATGGGAGATGCCGAATTCTGTTGAGCAAAATGTATTATTACTCAAATTGTAACAATATTGACTGTATCAAAGGGGAAATTCTGTCAACAAAAGAACAAAATTACAAGGAGGCAGAAAGACTGTCACTATTTACCTATAAGTTTTTTTTGTTTTTTTTTTGTTTTGGTTTTAGGGCGCAAAACTGCTATGGTCATTAGCGCCCGGTCCATGACTTAGGAACCAGTAAAAAATGAAAATGGAAACCAGCAGCAATGGGAACAAAACACAAAAAATTGGCGAAACTAAAAGCAGAAAGAAAGCTTAAAAATCCACTTCAGAAAGGGGTTGGTTGTACCCAAAGTAAAAAAAAAAAAAAAAAAAAAAAGAAAAAGAAAAAAAAAAAAAAAAAAAGAAAAAGAAAAAAAAAAAAAAAAAGACTTCAAATGACTGACGTCATCTCACTGGCACTAATAAACTCGAGAACGCGATTGGCCGAGCATGAGTCATCTGCTAAAATTGACGATATATGAGGCAACAGCTGTAGATGGGCGAGTAACGGAGTAAAATAGGGGCACTCAAAAGTGTCTTACTGTCCTCAGCTGAGAGCAGTGGGGACAGAGTGGGGGAGGATCTTTGCTTAAAAGATGTCGATGGCTAAAAAGACAGTGCCCTATCCACAATCTACTTAAAATTATCTCCTCTCGATGACGCGTTCGGGAGGAAGAGGTCCAAGCACAGGTAAGAGATTTCACATCCCGCAATTTTTATGGGGAAGTGTCGACCATTGGGCATGCCATAAAAGAACAACACAACGATATAAAATGCTCTGTAGATCGGCAAAGGGAATCGATTGAATAGCTGGCCGAAGAAGAGAGACTGCGGCCTTGGCAGCTATGTCAGCCACCTCATTTCCACAGATACCAACATGTCCCGGGAGACAGAGGAATGCAACCGAGATGCCCCCCAGGTGAAAGAAGCACGGACAGTCCTGAATCTGGTGGACCAGACGGTGGACAGGGTAGAGAGCTTGGAGACTGACGAGAGAGCTGAGAGAATCTGAACAGATAACATACTGTATCCGCTGATGTTGGCGAATGTATTGGACAGCCTGGAGAACAGCGTAAAGCTCCGCAGTATAAGCCGAACACTAGTTGGGAAGCCGAAATAAATTGGGGGTGTCGCCAACAATATAGGCACTCCCTACACCTAAAGATGTTTTTGAACCATCTGTGTAAATAAATGTGGCTTCCTTCATTTGTGCATATAGAGCAGCAAATGCCCAATGATAAACAAGTGAAGGGGTACCATCCTTGGCTAATTGACAAAGGTCAATCTGATCTGGGGACGGAGCCAAGGTGGTGCTGTACCCCTAGTTGTCAAGAAGGTTTTAGGAAAGTGGAAGGAAAGAGAATGGAGCAGTTGATGGAAGCGGACTCCCGGTGGTAGTAGGGAGGAAGGGCAGCCTGCATACCCTACATCCAAGGAGGCATCGAAAAAAATGTCATGGGCTGGATTAGCAGGCATGGAAGAGAAATTGCTAGCATAACGTCTTAGAAGGATAGATCGCCGATCGGACAGCAAAGGTTCAGCAGCCTCAGCATAAAGGCTTTCCACAGGGCTGGTGTAAAAAGCTCCAGACACTAAATGTAATCCATGGTGGTGGATAGTCGAGACGACGAAGAATAGACGGCCGAGCAGAGGAGTAAACTGTGATTCCATAATCCAATTTCGAGTGAACTAAGGCACGATAGAGGCAGAGAAGGACCACTCGGTCCGCTCCCCAGGAGGTACCATTCAGGACACGGAGGGTGTTGAGGGATCGCAGACAGCGAGCACGAAAAATAGGAACCGTGGGAGGACCAGCACAGTTTTCTGTCAAACATAAGACCCAAGAATTTAGCGACGTCTGAAAACGGAAGGTTGACAGGTCCTAGATGTGAGGAGGGTGGAAGAAACTCCATACGTCGCCAAAAATTAACACAAACGGTCTTACTGGGAGAAAAACGGAAGCCGGTTTCGGTGCTCCAAGGATGGATGCGATCGAGACATCCTTGAAGACGACGTTCAAGAAGTATGGTCCGTTGAGAGCTGTAGTAGATCACAAAATCATCCACAAAGAGGGAGTCCGAACATCAGAAAGGTGACAATCCATAATTGGATTTATGGCAATGGCAAACAGTACAACACTTAGCACAGAGCTCTGGGGTACTCCGTTTTCTTGGGAGAAAGTACAAGAGAGAGTAGTGTTCACCCGCACTCTGAATGTGCACTCTGCCATAAATTCGCGAAGAAAAAGGGGCAGCCGACCTCGAAAGCCCCAAGAGAACAGTGTACAGAGGATGCCTGTCCTCCAACAGGTATCGTATGCTCTCTCCAGATCAAAAAATATTGCTACTGTTTGGCGTTACCGGAGAAAATTGTTAATGATGTAAGTGGAGAGAGCAACAAGATGGTCAACTGCAGAAAAATGCTTTCAGAAACCGCATTTGGGCAGGTGTTTAAAGACTGCGGGCCACCAGCGACCAAGCTAAACGGCAATTTACCATACGCTCCAAAACCTTACGTACACTACTCGTGAGAGAAATGTGGCGCTAGCTAGAGGGGAGATGTTTGTCCTTTCCAGGTTTCAGAACAGGAATGACGATAGCTTCCTGCCATCATCTGGGAAAAGTTCTGTCGGTCCAAATTCGATTATAAAGGCGACGGAGGTAACGCAGACTATGGGTTGATAAATGCAGCAACATTTGGATGTGGATACCATCCGGTCCTGGGGCTGAGGAACGAGAAGATGAGTGCATGTTGGAGTTGCCGCATGCAGAAAATAGTATTATAGCTTCGAGATTTTGAGAGCAGAAAGCGAAAGGTTGCACTTCAGCTGCACGTTTCTACGGGAGAAACGCTGGTGGGTAATTTGAAGAGTTTGAAATCTCAGCAAAGTGTTGACCCAATGAGTTAGAAATTCCGACGTGGTCCACTATTGCATCATGCACAACAGTGAGCCCAGAGACTGGGGAGAAACTAGGCGCGCCAGATAACTGTCGAATTCGACTCCAAACTTCCGAGGAGGGAGTGAAGGTGTTCAATGATCTAGTAAAGAAGTCCCAGCCTGCCTTCTTGCTATCGCGGGTGACGCAACGGCATCGCGCACGGAACTGCTTATAGCGGATACAGTTGGCCAAAGTAGGATGGTGGCAGAAAACACGAACAGCATGTCGCCGCTCACGTATTGCGCTACGGCATGCCTCGTTCCACCAAAGAACTGGGGGGTGCCAGACAATTCGGAGGTGCATGGTATTGAACGTTCCGCAGCTGTAAGAATAACGTCTGTGATATGTGTGACCTCATCGTCAACGCTGGGATAGTGACTGTAATCTAATGTCGCTAGAGACGAAAAAAGTGTCCAATCGGCTTCGCCAAACTTACAGTGTCGCACGCGCATATATGGCAGTTGAGGCTGCAGTCTAAAGACACATGGAAAGTGGTCACTCGAGTGAGTATCATCAAGGGTGAACCATTCAAAGCACCAAGCTAGGTGGAACAGTACCGACCGAAAGGTCCAAATGAGAGAAATTTTTCGTGGAGGCAGACGAAAATGTAGGGTCTGCAGTGTTGACGCAAACTAGATCCGCTTGGTGGAAAATGTGTAGTAATAGTGAGCCACGTGGACAAGGATGTGGAGATCCCGAAATCGGGTGGTGGGCATTGAAGTCCCCAACCAGCAAATAGAGGGTGGAAGCTGACGAAGAAGATGAAGGAGATCAGCTCGGTCCATTGGTGTGGACGATGGAATGTATGCAGTACAAAGAGAAAAGGTATATCCAGAAAGGGAAAGACTGACAGCGACAACTTGGAAGGAAGTGTTTAAGGGGATTGGGTGATAATGGAGAGTATCATGGAGAACAATCATGAGTCCTCCATTTGCTGGAGTGCCTTCAACAGAGGGGAGATCAAATCGGACATACTGAAAATGGGGGAGAACAAAGTTGTCATGGGGACGCAGCTTTGTTTCCTGAAGACAGAAGATGACCAGCGAGTAGGATCATAAGAGGATTGACAATTCATCCCGATTGGCTCGAATGCCGCAGATATTCCAGTTTATAATGGACATAGTGTGAACAGAAAATGGAAGAATGTGAGCAATATTGCCGTCAACTCAACGACTGCTCAGAGCTTGTGACTGACAACATGGAGTGGCATTCAGCTGAAGGCAGAAGATACTGATCCATAGGTTGCTCAGGAGCAGCTCCTGCCACCAGCGATTGGCCGGTCGATCGACCTCCAGCAGTGCGCCGCGGCGACACATAGGACAGCCGAGTGCAATTTCTGACAGGTGGTGCAGTAGATGAGACACGCCTTGGCGGACAAGGAGATGAACTGGGTTTCTTATTAGCCTTCTTGGGAACATGATGTTTACATGAAAGAGGAACCGATGGTTGAGAAGTTGGGGTACATAAAAAATCTTCATGCGTAATCTCTTTTTTCGAAATCCTGGTGTCTGACTTTTGGGCTCGAGATTTAGCAGAACACGATGAAGGGTGAGCCTTACAGTGGGCAGGCGAAAGTGGTGAGGTTGAACAGGTGATCGTCATGCTGTCTGATCTGACAACCGTGGTACTAAGGGTCAGGTCACAAGTCTGAGTGGCCCCCTCATTTCTTGGCCGAGGAGAAGCAAGGACAGTGCTGTATTTTCCTGTCTGAGGCACGGTGGGCTCTCGACTGGCGAATAATTTTCGAGCAGCAAAGGTCAACACCTTTCCCTTCACTCTCATTTCCTGAATGAGTCTTTAAAAATGGGGCAATCTCGAGAGGAAGCAGTGTGGTCCCCCATACAGTTGATGCAGTGAGGGGATGGAGGTGGACAAGCACCCTCATGGGCATCCTTGCCACAAGTAACACATTTGGCCAGATTCGAACAGGACTGGCTGGTGTGATTGAACCGTTGACACCTTAGCAACGCGTAGTGTTTGGGACATAAGGGCAGACAGATATTATCTCATAGCCTGCTTTGATTTTCAATGGGAGTTGAACTTTGTCAGTTGTCAAGAAGACGTTGTGGTTTGGAATGGTGTTCGTGTCAACCCTTTTCACAACTCTATGAACAGCCGTAACGCCTTGTCAGACAGGTAGTACTGAATTTCTTCGTCAAACAATCCATCGAGGGAGCGTGTATTAACGACTCCACGTGATGAATTTAAAGTGCGGCGGACTTCAACCCGGACAGGGAAGGTGTGGAGCATTGAAGTACGCAGCAATTTTTGTGCCTGGAGGGCACTGTGTGTTTCTAACAACAGGGTGCCATTCCGTAATTTGGAACAAGACTTTACAGGACCTGCAATTGCGTCGACACCTTTCTGAATAATGAAAGGGTTGACCGTGGAGAAGTCGTGACCTTCGTCAGACTGAGAAACAGCAGGGAACTGTGGCAACGATGGAAGAACTGACTGTGGCTGAGACTCAGTGAACTTACACTTGTGAGCAGACATAGTGGAAAGTGAGGAAACCATTGCGGAAGAATCCCCCATGATTACCGGTGTTTCCAATGGCGCGCTCCTCCCTTGTGGGGGTCCTCTCTGAGGGCACTCCCGCCTTAGGTGATTGTTCACACCTCAGGGCACACCTCCCAACAAACGGATGGAGGGACCAATCAGCACTTTTGGAAGGTATCAGCTCGGGTAATCATCCCTCCCTGGGCCTGGCCATTACCAGGGGGTACGTACGTGTCCTACCTGTCTACCCGGGGTGGGGAATTACGCGTTAACCCATCACCGGCTACGCACAGGAATGCGTGGGTCGGCCTTCAGACACGCACAGGGAGGAAGAAAGAGAAAGGGAAAGAAAAGAAGAGAAGTCTCAAACGCCACAGCAGAGAAAAGGGTAAAGAGAAGGGGTAAGGAAAATAGAAGGACAAAGGAAGGATGAAGACATAGAAGCAAGGAAGGCAGAGAATGCGGTACATTTACGAGTGTCCGTCTCCGGACGTAGGCACAAACCATCCTCCCAAATGGGGAGAAAGGGAAGGAAAGAGCCAGGGGTGAAGGGGGGGGGGGGGGGCGAAGATGGGGGATGCGGAAGGATGCAGAAAGGGAAGGTATGCAGCCAGGAAAGGAAGGAAGGCCACATTAGCTCGGGGTCCCGTGTCTCGCTATGCACGTATCCACAAAAGAGTTGTGGACCCCCTGGGGGGTTACCTATAGGTGATGTTCACTGACTGAAAGTAAAAAAAATTATTCCTCTCTTTAGGTGATATTAGCGACATTCATAAGAAAGACAGAAATGTAAGTTGAAGTTTAGAAATGGAGGAATACTCTCAGAGCCCACAATCTGAGTGGCTCACCTCTTGTGCAGATATAGGAGGTCACATAAATGGGGATGTCACACAGGGAGGTGGTCAAAGACTGCAATAGAAGAAGTGTTTTGTCCAATCTCTAGTTGTGATTTTTTATAAATATATGATTTTCATGGCCCCATAAGGTGTGACCCCAAGCCTGGTGCCACAAATGTGGAACATTTTTGGCACAAACTGGTGAGTTTCCCTTTAGTTTCAATAAACAGTCAAAATCAAATTAATGCAATTTTTTCTGTAAGTAATGCTACTGTTCCAGATTCATAAATAAATAAATAAGGGTGAAGAATGACACAAAGAATAAAATGTTAAATATAGTTTTGCATTTGGTAATTTGACACAGTTGAAGCTAGTTTCAATGAAATATACCATGTAGAAAATTATGTACACAAAAATGAATATTTTAATGTGATTAACACACGACAGCTTACATGGTAATCTACAGAACTCCCTACTTACATGGACTGTTTCTCCACGATGCAGTAAGTACTGAATTGTGCCAGTTGCTGCTGTATTCCACCATTCCAGTTAGGGAAGTTAAGATCTCAAATCATCACTTCAATCTGGCACTGTTAAGCTGAAGTTAACTACACATATTCCTGTGTGAACCTGTCATTCTCTGTGACTGCATGCACCACTTTTTGAATATGCTTGTGCTGCACCATTGCCTGCATTAGCTTGCAAAGGCAGTGGTAATTAGTGATTATGTCAAGGACATAAACTTCTTGTTGGACTTTTCCATGAAGACATCTGTAAGAAACAAAATGGTCACAATTTTTAACTCTGTGTTACAATTGATGAACAGAGGCAAAAGTGCTACAGCACAAGCCGACAGTTAACATTATTTTGCATTTTTGGCACCCTCACGGAAGAGTGAGGGTGATAGCTCCAGAGTGATTTGTGTCTCCAACTGTGATCAGGGCAACACACTTGATGTACATAATTTAACATGCCTGTCAACATGCCTTAGAACATCACTTTGAGTTCAGATAAGTTGCCCATGTTCCTTTGTGGGAAGACAAGTTGTAAGCACAGGGAAACAGGTGTACACCAAAGCTGCAGCATTGTAACATTCAACCACTTTCTTGACACAAAAACAGTGATGATCTAACACTTGGTAGTTGCCACACAATGGACAACCCAACTGGTAACCAAAGCTTATGTACTGAGGCTCTCAAATACTTTGACAGGAATGTGAGAAGGAGTTGCGATATCTGCAGTGACACAGATGGTACACAGCACACATTATTGCATCTATAAATCTACAAGTTGGGCAAAATAAAACTGGTCTGAGATACACTCACAGTAGGAGTGTCACAGGATTGACCTGATGGTAATATACTGCTGTGCTCGAAGAATTGAATAAGTCACTTACAACAGCTCTGCCTGAGGACTATCAGATATTTAGTTTCCCACAATCTTCATGTGCCCTGGTACTGAGCAGATTGAATCCTACTCCCCAGTAGTTTCAGTTGAGGATGGAATGCTGGATTAACTGATTTACTGTGTTCAAATGTTGGACAGAGTGAAGATCACTCAGATTCCAATATAAAAGAAATTTAGCAATGGAAGATAGGCTCATGTGCTCCAGAGACCACAAAACTGAACTTACATATACTCTTGGTCCTCACACAAAAATGTCAGAAAATACCACATTAAAGCAGAAGCAATACCACAATCTCTGCTGTGAAGCACTGAATCTAAAATAACATTGAGTGTCTGCCGTATCCAGGGTAGCAGATGGTTAGAACACTGGATTTGGGGTTATAAATGTTCTACACAAGCTGACTCAAAGCATACACTACAGACAGATCCTTAACAGAATTGTGATTCATAGACGGTTGGAGAAATGCAGCCAGAGATGGATGAGCAACAGTATGGCATGCAGATGAAGTTGGAGGTGTGAGGAACAATGTGCTTGTTGCACCATGAGGAGCTGCCACTGGATGGTGAGTACTGGTTCCCTGACCTCAGCACAGAGATGTGCAATCAGTCTGGTCCTACAAGCACCCATGGCCAGCCAAATCTCCTCATGGGGGAATGTGCCAACTATCTTCGAAGATGAGGCCTCAACAATCAATACACGGTACACACAGTCGAGCCACAAAAGCATAAGGCCAGATAAATCTCGAACAGACCTGCCCTGTCCACTGTCTAAGAACTTGGCTAAGGCACTTGATGATATTCAGTACCTAGAGTGTTCTGGTTTGTAGACTTCTGAGGTGCAGCAACTGTGACAATAGGAGTAGAAAATGAGGTCCAGGAAAATCAACGAGTCTCCAAAATGTAGGATGGTGTCCCTCATATGCAAGACAGGTAAAATAAAAATGGAAAAAAAAGAAGCACACACACATTCACACTCACTCGCATCAAATAGAAAGCCCATCTTTGCAGCCCACCCCTCTATAAGACTGCTACAGATGTGTGTGTGTTCCCACATTTGAGGAGGAACAGAAAACATCAAAATTGTCTACAATTAAGGAGCAGTGTACAGAACACATTATCGTAGATGTGATACTGTTTGTGGCTACGGCAAAGAGGGTTAACACTTTAAACACTGTCCAGGGAGACACCACTCTGATAATAATGATCTGGCAGCGATTTACTGACTTGGATCCTTGGAAATGGCTGAGACAGGATAGACCACATAAAGATGGGGAGGTAGACACAAAATCCCTACTGATGCAGTTGCGCAAAATACAGTGTTTCCAAGCAGTATCTTACACCTTACTGATATAATTTTTTTTTTTTTTTTGTTTTAGGGCGCAAAACTGCTATGGTCATTAAGCGCCCGGTCCGTGACTTAGGAAACAGTAAAAAACCTAAAATGGAACCCAGCAGCAATGGGAACGAAAGTCATAAAATTGGAGAAACTAAATGCAGAAGGAATGCTTAAAAATCGACTACAGGAAGGGGTTGGTTGTCCCCAAAAAAAGCTCCAAATGACTGACGTCATTTCACTGGCACTAAAACTCAAGAACGCGATCGGCTGAGCGCGTGTCATCTGCTAATATCGACGATATATCAGGCGACAGCTGTAGATGGGAGCGTAACGGATTAAAATAGGGGCACTAAATTAAAAGGTGTCTTACCGTCCACAGCTGAGAGCAGCGGGGACAGAGTGGGGGACGATCACCGCTTAAAAGATGTTGATAGCTAAAAAGACAGTGCCCTATCCGGAGTCTAGTTAAATTTACCTCCTCCCAAAGACACGTTCGGGAGGAAGAGGTCCAAGCCCAAGGAAGAGCTTTCACATCCCGCAATTTATTATGGGGAAGTGTCGACCAATGGGCGTGCCATAAAAGAACAACTCGACAACATAAAACGATCCGTAGATCGGCGAAGGGAATCGATTGAATAGCTGGCCGAAGAAGAGAGACTGCAGCCTTGGCTGCAATATCGGCCGCCTCATTTCCACAGATACCAGCGTGTCCCGGGAGCCACAGGAACGCCACCGTGACGCCCCCCAGGTGGAGCAAGCGCAGACAGTCCTGAATCCAGTGGACCAGAGGGTGCACAGGGTAAAGAGCTTGGAGACTGAGGAGAGAGCTGAGAGAATCTGAGCAGGTAACATACTGTATCCGCTGATGGCGGTGGATGTAGTGGAATAACGAATAACAATAAAGGGAGAGAAACTAGGGCAGGTTACAGAATTTAACTACTTAGGTAGCAAAATAACAGCAGATGGAAGGAGCAAAAGTGACATTAAAAACAGAATACAACTTGCCAAAATAGCATTCAATGGAAAAAGAAACTTACTGACGAGTAGAAATGTTAGTTTAGACGTAAGAAAGAGAGTCATGAAAACCTATGTGTGGAGTACAGCCCTTTACGGATGTGAAACTTGGACTAGTGGAAAAGAAGAAAAGAGAAGATTAGAGGCATTCGAAATGTGGTGCTACCGGAGAATGGAAAAAATCAGCTGGCGAGACAAGGCTACAAACGAAGATGTCCTCAGAAGAGTGAAAGAAAACAGATCTCTTTGGCGAAATATACAGAAAAGAAGAATAACCTTCATAGGTCACATTTTACGGCATAACAATTTCATTAAGAGAATATTAGAAGGAATCATTGAAGGAAGAACTCGCCGAGGACGACCTAGATTAAGCTACATTCAACAAGTAATAAATGACATCGGGTGCCAGACCTATGCAGATATGAAGAAGAAAGTTGACAAAAGAACGGAATGGCGTGCTGCTGCCAACCAACCTGTGGGTTGATAACCGAAGAAGAAGAAGTAGTGGACAGCCTGGAGAATAGCGTAAAGCTCTGCAGTATAAACCGAACACTGGTCGGGAAGCCGAAAGTGATTTGGGGTGTCACCAACAATATAGGCACTCCCTACATCTAACGATGTTTTCGAGCCATCGGTGCAAATAAATGTGGCTTCCATCATTTGTGCACATAGAGCAGCAAATGCCCGACGATGAACAAGTGAAGGGGTACCATCCTTGGGAAATCGACAAAGGTCACGGAGCAGGCAGATCTGGGGACAGAGCCAAGGCGGTGCTGTACCCCAACTTGTCAAGATGGTTTTAGGAAAGCGGAAGGAAAGAGAATGGAGCAGTTGACGGAAGCGGACTCCCTATGGTAGTAGGGAGGAGGGGCGGCCTTCATACCCTACATCAAAGGAGGCGTCGAAAAAAATGTCATGGCCTGGATTAGCAGGCATGGAAGACAGATGGCTAGCATAACGACTCAGAAGGACTGCTCGCCGATTAAACAGCGTAGGTTCAGCAGTCTCAGCGTAAAGGCTTTCCACAGGGCTGGTGTAAAAAGCTCCAGACACTAAATGTAATCCACGGTGGTGGATACAGTCGAGACGACGAAGAATAGACGGCCGAGCAGAGGAGTAGACTATGCTTCCATAGTTCAATTTCGAGCGCACTAAGGTGCGATAGAGTCGGAGAAGGACCACTCGGTCCGCTCCCCAGGAGGTACCATTCAGGACACGGAGGGTGTTGAGGGATCGCAGACAGCGAGCGCGAGAGATAGGAAGCGTGGGAGGACCAGCACAGTTTCCTGTCAAACATAAGACCCAAGAATTTAGCGACGTCTGAAAACGGAAGGTTGACAGGTCCTAGATGTGAGGTGGGTGGAAGAAACTCCTTACGTCGAAAAAAATTAACACAAACGGTCTTACTGGGAGAAAAACGGAAGCCAGTTTCGATGCTCCAAGAGTGGAGGCAATCGAGACATCCTTGAAGACGACGCTCTAGAAGGTTGGTCCGTTGAGAGCTGTAGTAGATCGCAAAATCGTCCACAAAGAGGGAGCCCAAGGCATCAGGAAGGAGACAATCCATAATTGGAGTAATGCCAATGGCAAACAGTACAACACTCAGCATGGAGCCCTGGGGTACCGCGTTTTCTTGGGAGAAGGTACGGGAGAGAGTAATGTTCACCCGCACGCTAAATGTGCTCTCTGCCATAAATTCGCGAAGAAAAAGGGGTAGCCGACCTCGAAAGCCACAAGAGAACAGTGTGCGGAGGATGCCTGTCCTCCAACAGGTATTGTATGCTCTCTCCAGATCAAAATATATTGCTACTGTTTGGCGTTCCTGGAGAAAATTGTTCATGATATAAGTGGAGAGAGCAACAAGATGGTCAACTGCAGAACGATGCTTTCGGAATATGCGTATGGCAGGTGTTAAAAGACTGCGGGATTCCAGCCTCCAAGCTAATCGGTAATTCAACATACGCTCCAAAACCTTACATACACTACTCGTGAGAGAAATGGTGCGATAGCTAGAGGGGAGATGTTTGTCCTTTCCAGGTTTCGGAACAGGAACGACGATAGCTTCCCGCCATCGTCTGGTAAAAGTACTGTCGGTCCAAATTCGATTTTAAAGGCGAAGGAGGTAACGCAGACTATGGGTTGATAAATGCAGCAACATTTGGACGTGGATACCATCGGGTCCTGGGGCGGAGGAGCGAGAAGAAGAGAGCCCATGTTGGAGTTCCTGCATGGAGAAAACAGTATTGTAGCTTTCGCGATTTTGAGAGGAGAAAGCGAAAGGTTGCACTTCCGCTGCACGTTTCTTCGAGAGAAACGCTGGCGGGTAATTTGAAGAGCTCGAAATTTCAGCAAAGCGCTGACTCAATGAGTTACAAATTGCGACAGAGTCCACTAATGTATCATGCGCGACTGTGAGCCCAGAGACCGGGGAGTAACTAGGCGCGCCTTAGAACCTTTGAAGCCGACTCCAAACTTCCGAGGAGGTGTTAAATAAGCTAATAAAGAATTTCCAGCTTGCCTTCTTGCTATCGCGAATGACACAACGGCTTCACGCACGGAACTGCTTCTAGCGGATACAGTTGGCCAAAGTAGGATGGTGGCAGAAAACGCGAACAGCACGTCTCCGCTCACGTAATGCGTCACGACATACCTCGTTCCACCAAGTAACTGGGGGGTGCCGGGGCAATTCGGAGGTGCGTGGTATTGAACGTACCGCAGCTGTAAGAATAATGTCTGTAATATGTGTGACCTCATCGTCGACGCTGGGAAAGTGACTGTCATCGAATGTCGCTAGAGACGAAAAAAGTGTCCAATCGGCTTGGGCAAACTTCCAGTGTCACGGGTGCATATATGTCAGTTGAGGCTGCAGTCTAAGGACACATGGAAAGTGGTCACTCTAGTGTGTATCATCAAGGGCGAACCATTCGAAGCGCCGAGCTAGCGGAACAGTACCGACCGCAAGGTCCAAATGAGAGAAATTTTGTCGTGGAGGCAGCGAAAACTATAGGGACCCCAGTGTTGAGACACACTAGATCCACTTGGTGGAAGACGTCTAGCAATAGTGAGCCGCGTGGACAAGGATGTGGAGATCCCCAAAGCGGGTGGTGGGCATTGAAGTCCCCAACCAGCAAATAGGGGGGTGGAAGCTGACCAAGAAGATGAAGGAGATCAGCTCGTGCCATTGGTGTGGACTATGGAATGTATACAGTACAAGGAGAGAACGTGTATCCAGAAAGGAAAGACGGACGGCGACAGCTTGGAAGGAAGTGTTTAAGGGGATTGACTGATAATGGAATCATGGAGAAGAATCGCAAGTCCTCCGTGGGCTGGAGTGCCTTCAACACAGGGGAGATCATATCGGACGGACTGAAAATGAGGGAGAACAAAGCGATCATGGGGACACAGCTTTGTTTCCTGAAGACATAAGATGACCGGCGAGTAGGATCATAAGGTGATCGACAATTCATCTCGATTGGCTCGAATGCCGTGGATATTCCAGTGGATAATGAACATAGGGTGAACAGAAAATGGAGGAATGTGACCAAAGTTGCTGTCATCTCAACGACTGCTCAGAGCTTGCGACCGACAGCATGGAATGGCATTCAGCTGAAGGCAGAAGATCCCGATCCATAGGTTGTTCAGGAGCAGCACCTGCCATTAGCGATGGGCCGGTTGATCGGCCGCCAGTAGTGCGCCTCGGCGACACAGAAGACGGCAGAGTGCAATTTCCGACAGGTGGTGCTGTAGATAGGACACGCCTTGGCGGAGAAGGAGATGAACTGGGTTTCTTTGTAGCCTTCTTGGAATTATGATGTTTAGAAGAAGGAATAACCGATGGTTGTGAAGTTGGGGTACATAAAAAATCTTCTCGCGTAAGCTCTTTTTTTGAAGTCTTGGTGTCTGACTTTTGGGCTGGAGATTTAGCAGAACCCGATGAAGGGTGGGCCATAGAGTGGGCCGGCGAAAGTGGTGAGGTTGAACGGGCGACCTTTGCGCTGGCCGATCTGACAACCATGGTACTAAAGGTGAAGTCGCAAGTCTGTGTGGCCGCCTCCTTTGTTGGCCGAGGAAAAGGAAGGACAGTGCTGTATTTTCCTGTCTGAGGCACGGTGGGCTCTCGAATGGCGAATAATTTTCGAGCAGCAAAGGTCAACACCTTTCCCTTCACTCTGATTTCCTGGATGAGCTTTTCGTCTTTAAAAACGGGGCAATCTCGAGAGGAAGCAGTGTGGTCACCCATACAGTTGATGCAGCGAGGGGATGGAGGTGGAGAAGCACCCTCATGGGCATCCTTGCCACACGTAACACATTTGGCCGGATTGGAACAGGACTGGCGGGGGTGATTGAACCGCTGACACCGATAGCAAAGCGTAGGGTTTGGGACGTAAGGGCGAATGGTAATTATCTCATAGCCTGCTTTGATTTTCGATGGCAGTTGAACGTTGTCAAATGTCAAGAAGACAGTGCAGGTTCGAATGAGGTTCATGTCAACCCTTTTCATAACTCTATGAACAGCCGTTACGCCGTGGTCAGACAGGTAGTGCTGAATTTCTTTGTCAGACAATCCTTTAAGGGAGCGTGTATAAACGACTTCATGTGATGAATTTAAAGTGCGGTGTGCTTCAACCCGGACAGGGAAGGTGTGGAGCATTGAAGTACGCAGCAATTTTTGTGCCTGGAGGGCACTGACTGTTTCTAACAACAAGGTGCCATTCCGTAATTTGGAACAAGACTTTACAGGAGCTGCAATTGCGTCGACACCTTTCTGAATAATTTAAGGATTGACCGTGGAGAAGTCGTGACCTTCGTCAGACCGAGAAACAGCAAGGAACTGTGGCAACGATGGAAGAACTGACTGTAGCTGAGGCTCAGTGAACTTACGCTTGTGAGCAGACATAGTGGAAGGTGAGGAAACCATTGCAGAAGATTCACCATGATTACCGGCATCTCCGATGGCGCGCTCCTCCCTTGTGGGGGTCTTCTCTGAGGGCACTCCCGCCTTGTGATTGTTCACACCTCAGGGCACACCTCCCGACAAACGGATGGAGGGACCAATCGGCACTTTTGGAAGGTATCAGCTCGGGTAATCACCCATCCCTGGGCCTGGCCGTTACCAGGGGGTACGTACATGTCCTACCTGTCTACCCGGGGTGGGGAACTACGCGTTAACCCATCACCGGCTACGCACAAAAATGCGTGGTTCGGCCTTCAGACTAGCACAGGGAGGAAGAAAGAGAAAGAGAAAGAAAAGAAGAGAAGTCTGAAATGCCGCAGCGGAGAAAAGGGTAAAGAGAAGAGGTAAGGAAAAGAGAAGGACAAAGGAAGGATGAAGACATAGAAGCAAGGAAGGCAGAGAATGCGGTACATTTACGAGCGTCCGTCTCCGGACGTAGGCACAAACCATCCTCCCAGACGGGGAGGAAGGGAAGGAAAGACCCAGAGGTGAGGGGGAGTGAGAGTGAAGATGGGGGATGGGGAAGGATGCGGAAAGGGAAGGTATGCAGCCCGGAAAGGAAGGAAGGCCATATTAGCTCGGGGTCCCGTGCTTGCTACACATGTATCCACAAAAGAGTTGTGGACCCCCTGGGGGGGCCCTTACTGATATTGAAGAATATGCAATAGAGTGATGTTTACGTACGAAGGACTATTGAATAGCTGCCTTTAACAGTGTCAGTTGGTCCATGGTTCACCAAAATCTATGGAAGCCACAGTGAGAGAGGCTAAGGGGAACCCTGTTCTCTATAAACCAGACCATATGACATTTAAACTTTCACTCTAGTGTCTTTCCTAGACAGCTCGTTAAGGCAATACTCTGATAACTACTGGGACAGGTGTGATCCATTCCTCGTTTCAAAAGAGGTATCAAAAGTGCCTTCTCCAGGGAATTGGGGAAGTTGCCACTCTGCCATATTAGAGTAAAATATTCGATGTGGATTTCCAATGATGCTGTTGGAAAATCTTGAAGCAAACTATACCAGATTTGGTTGTGACTGGGTGCAGTTGCCCAAGTCTCAGACATTGCTGATTCCAGCAGCCACATGGAGATAGTGTAGTTGTAAGGCTCGTAACTTTTGGATCTCAAGACTAATTTTCCTGTCTCTACAGATGCACTGTACTGATAAAATAACAGATCCTGGCTAGCAGTGGCAGCAGTTTTTGCAAAATGTTCTCCCAGTATCTGAGCCATATATGCAGGTGGTGTTTGGAGACACTTCTGTTTCGGTACTGCGGCTATTGGTAAATGATTGTGTGTATGTGAAATCATATAGATGCCTTCCTATACTTTCATAGAACAAGTGGAATGATGTATAGAGTCCTGGAATGCTTGCCATGACATTTCCTTGCCCTCCTTAATTATTAATCATGCCTCAGTTACTGCAACTTGTCAGACTATGACGTTGTCTGCTATAGGGAAGTATTTAATTTGACAATGAGCTTGTAATATCTCTTTATATTCTACTAATTATCCCTGCACAATTTTATGAGTGAATTATGTTTCCTACTTGACCATCTATATACTCTCAGAATCGATGCACAAAGTAGTACAGTACTATTGCTATTCCGCGAGCGCATCATTACTCTTTGTAACATTCTCTCTGGTGTGTGTTGAGAGGACTTCTAGGATCTTCTCCATGCTGAATAGCCACATTGAATAATTGTAATTTTGCTATCGAGATTACTGGAAGAATGAGATCTGAAATATATTGCATGCTAATCAAGAGAATATATACTGAGCATTTACATCAAAGGTGTGTAAGGAATTTAATTATATATGCATTCTCTAATCAAAATTTGCACGGATGTGTCATTTTGCTGGTAATCAGAAGGGAACTTCCGATGAATTGGAAATGAACCTGCAGTTATTAGATCCAAGAGCTCCATTATTTAATTGGATAATTAAACTCTACCAAAGCAAACTTTCCACTTGCTCTCAGGTTTCCCGACTGACTACACAATGCAAGAAAACCAAGACATTTTATTTACACAGGATTGCAGATCACTTTTAATCATCAAGGCTGCAGACATGGAGAGTCATCGTCTGATTCTGATTAAGCAAGTAAAGCTTAATTATAACTTTCCTGAGCGACTGTGATATGGCTGCTCATGAATGAGATAATGAATAAAATACTAATAACTAACTTTCCTCCTCACCAGCAACCAGTATAAACACAATAATAATCATATTGGCGCCAGTGTGAAAGGTATCTTTCATTGTTCTATAACACACGTATTTTCTGTTTCATGGTATTCTACGAGAGCGAGCTGGAACTAAGCTGCAGAGATATTCTGTGCCGATGGGGAAGTGTTGCCGGCAGCAACGGTTGCCGGCAGCAACGGTTGCCGGCAGCAACGGTTGCCGGCAGCAACGGTTGCCGGCAGCAACGGTTGCCGGCAGCAACGGTTGCCGGCAGCAACGGTTGCCGGCAGCAACGGTTGCCGGCAGCAACGGTTGCCGGCAGCAACGGTTGCCGGCAGCAACGGTTGCCGGCAGCAACGGTTGCCGGCAGCAACGGTTGCCGGCAGCAACGGTTGCCGGCAGCAACGGTTGCCGGCAGGAACGGTTGCCGGCAGGAACGGTTGCCGGCAGGAACGGTTGCCGGCAGGAACGGTTGCCGGCAGGAACGGTTGCCGGCAGGAACGGTTGCCGGCAGGAACGGTTGCCGGCAGGAACGGTTGCCGGCAGGAACGGTTGCCGGCAGGAACGGTTGCCGGCAGGAACGGTTGCCGGCAGGAACGGTTGCCGGCAGGAACGGTTGCCGGCAGGAACGGTTGCCGGCAGGAACGGTTGCCGGCAGGAACGGTTGCCGGCAGGAACGGTTGCCGGCAGGAACGGTTGCCGGCAGGAACGGTTGCCGGCAGGAACGGTTGCCGGCAGGAACGGTTGCCGGCAGGAACGGTTGCCGGCAGGAACGGTTGCCGGCAGGAACGGTTGCCGGCAGGAACGGTTGCCGGCAGGAACGGTTGCCGGCAGGAACGGTTGCCGGCAGGAACGGTTGCCGGCAGGAACGGTTGCCGGCAGGAACGGTTGCCGGCAGGAACGGTTGCCGACAGGAACGGTTGCCGACAGGAACGGTTGCCGACAGGAACGGTTGCCGACAGGAACGGTTGCCGACAGGAAAGGTTGCCGACAGGAAAGGTTGCCGACAGGAAAGGTTGCCGACAGGAAAGATTGCCGACAGGAAAGGTTGCCGACAGGAAAGGTTGCCGACAGGAAAGTTTGCCGACAGGAAAGTTTGCCGACAGGAAAGTTTGCCGACAGGAAAGGTTGCCGACAGGAAAGTTTGCCGACAGGAAAGGTTGCCGACAGGAAAGGTTGCCGACAGGAAAGGTTGCCGACAGGAAAGGTTGCCGACAGGAAAGGTTGCCGACAGGAAAGGTTGCCGACAGGAAAGGTTGCCGACAGGAAAGGTTGCCGACAGGAAAGGTTGCCGACAGGAAAGGTTGCCGACAGGAAAGGTTGCCGACAGGAAAGGTTGCCGACAGGAAAGGTTGCCGACAGGAAAGGTTCACTTCTTTGACTCGAATGAAACTGGTAACTATGTAATGTCTCTTTTTTTAAATTTTGATGTCAAATGTAAGTGCCAGGATCAACAGTGATCCTTTTGGCATTTTACTGAGGCTCAATTAAATTCACAATGTGTCTCAATTTATTTAAAAATCAATCTGCTCCAAGTTAAGTTGCCAAAGGGAAAGTTTTGTCTGTATGCATAAAACTATATACAGAAGTAGTAGTCAGAATATGAAAGCAGATGCAGCAGACAAAGATCATTACTCTAATAGAATAAGAGAGAATTAATGTTTAATGATCAGCTATTAATTCTTGGTCATAAAATTACAAATCTGCTAGGAAAATAACTTTAATTGGTCAGTGGAATGCATGTTACATTTAAATTATGTCACATATCAAGGTAGAACTTGGTCATTTAAGCTGTCTGTGGGAAACACACACACACACACACACACACACACACACACACACACACACACACACACACACACACAAATGGTTCATAGAAAATACACGTTAGCATGGATATCCTAATATATCACAGTATCACTTATTAGGACTTGCTATCTGGTAACTGGCTTCATCCATATATTTCTGTTAAGAGGTTTGTCAACTTTGTGAAGTGATCTGGTGATCTAATTGTAATTATACTCAGTGGGCAGCTTATCTCACATGTGTGAGAGACAAGTCAAGTGAAAAGTGTGTCTGCATCGTCTGTTTTTTTACCCCGTTCCACATATAAAATGCAGCCTATTATGTGAAATAAATGGGACTGTCTAAATTTCTTTATTCCCAAGAAATATAAACCTGGTACTCAAATACCCAGGTCAAGTTGAAACCTCATTCTGAATTACAAGCTGCTTGAAGGCAGTAACAATGGAAAGTGCTATAAACTGCATCTGGAAAACAGAAACCTTCCCATGTAACAGGCAAATAATTGGAGACAATGATACCTGGAACACACCAGGAGTTTGACATACAACACACTAACAATAGAGTAAATATGAATCTAAATGTTTATGAAGTTAGCTTCTCATTAGAATATGGAATGAACTCATTGACTGTGATATGGCTTTCAAAATGATGGAGCACAGCAACCAGTTGTCCTTTCCTTTACTAAAGCAAATCTAGATTTTAGCTAGTGCCTAGCCATTATCAATGCTAAAAGATGCAATTAGTATATAGTCAGGCAATAATATAAGAATTTGCAACTTTTGGCATAACCTACATCACTAATGTACTATATTACATACCATTACTTCATAGTTTCAGTACACATCCTAGTACATCATTCCTCCTTGCTCAAGCTTCTGTCACAGTTCCTGAAAAGACTACTGTATAATGAGGGTAGGATTTGTTGAGAACGTGTCAGTTGGCTGTATGCCAGAAAGGCAAGTGTCATCAACTACCCATCTTGCTGACATTTGTCACCATCTATGAACCCTCCAGAAATAAAGGGAACCACATACCTCATTGTGATGATTAAATAAAGAAATGGTACAAAAGATAAAATATTTAAACCAAACTGTTTCAATAGTTTCAGCATACAGCATGTGCCTCCTAGTATTTTGTAAACTTTTTTAAATATTTTACCAAACTGATGTTACCTATGTGTTTTAAGGAATAACAAAACAATTTGCTCACAAGGAGTGAATCTGGCATTTTGTACAGCTTGTATGTTTACAATTAAATGTGGCAGTAACTTAGACAGAAATGACAATAACTTTACTTTTATTTTATTTTGTATTCTTACTAAGCAAATTTAAAGTTTTTTTAATAGAAATGATCAATGCCTTTCTGTGAATGTTATTTATTGTGTAGCTCATATACAGGAGGCCATACAGCAAACCAAGGTGTTTTCTGCAAAGCCGACCTCCTTAAAACAGTAGTCTTGTACTAACTGTAACATAAGCCCAAATGGGGACTGAAATAGTGGGACGTGTATTGGATATATGAAATAGTGGTATGTAATCTAATGTAAAGGCAGTATAGGTTATGCAGCAAGTTGTAACTTTTTATACTATCACCTGACTATGTACCTCTTGTAGTTTTGCACTGATAATGGTAGGCACTAGCTGAAACCTAGATTTATTTTAATAAAGTCTGAAAGGAAAGGACAATTGATTTCTTTGCTGAATCATTCTCAAAGTCTAAATGTTATCCAGTCAGTTCCCAAAACCACAAAGCCACATCAACAGCCACCAGCTCTAATAAAATCAGCACATTCAGATTCTGTAAGCAGCCAACATCAGCAGCATGCAGAAATCATTTGAAAAAATGCCAAGAGAATAAATATATAACAGAATCAAGAAGAGAAGCAAACATTTTCTTCTTGAAAAAGAAAAGGACAACAACAAAGGATATATAATCTTCCAGTTATTTGAAGTCTGTTACAACTTAAATAGATAACAAATTACTTCAGGGTGGGCCACAAAGCATCAACAAATTTGAACTAGGTCAGTGCTCCAGATGTACATTTCAAAAAGAAGACAAGGAATGCATATTTCGCATTGGATGTTGCTCTGGAGACAAACAGAGAAACAGGCACAAGTGTATGCATTACTACCCTTAGAGTCTCAAAGAATGGAAACTTCAAAAACAACTTTTGTATGCCTTGTCTGCACCTTTTTTTGCACAATAAATGTACAAAAAGTTAGAAAGGCAATAAGGACGAGAATTCATTGTTCTGGGGTATACCTGTTTTTCTATTGGTCAATATTTTTTCCAGAGTGTCTCATATTATGAGACAACTTCCGTTTTGATCCAAACTGGCTTGTGTGGGTTTTTTTAATATTCAAATATATTAATTATCAAGTAGCATGAATTCAACAACAAAAAATGCACAATATTGTTTGTTAATTGTACAGCATTCATAGTATTTTGCACTTAGAGGTATCTCATGTTAAGGCAGCAAAATTGGAGGACATCATGCAAGTAGTTACTCGGACAGTTGGTTATTTAAGATCGCACAGTTTAATGCATTGACAATTGTCCCATTTAAACTAGAAATTTGTGGAAGATTATGGAGATTTTCGATACAAGAGAGAAGTTTGCAGCTTAGTTGCAGCAATGTACTGGAAAGAATTTCTAAATTAACTATGGCAATAAATCAGTTTTTAAAGGACAAAAGAAAGCCTGACCCCAAATGGAAGATCCAGAGGGAGTTGTAGAAACGGCATTTTTAGTGAATATTACAGAATGTACTATTGCTTTGAACACCAGCTTGCAATGTGGAAATCAAGTACTTTCTGAAATGACTGAAAAAGTTTGAGTTTTCATGAGAAAGGTTGCTCTGTGGGAAAGGAATTGTCCATCAGAGAATGCAGCATATTTCCATACACAGTCTTCTGTCCATGAAAGCAATTACATGGGGTATATTTCTCTAATTATTACAATAAAAGAGCAATTCCTCAAGCAATTTGGAGATATGTTAAATTTATCCCAATCTTTCGACTTCTTTTCAAGACCATTCGCTACTTTTGCAGATAAGAGTCCTGACAATTTTCAAATGGAATTAATAGCTGTACCATGTAATTCTTGTCTGAGACACAAGCTTTTTGAGAAGAAAATTCAGTAGAATTTATCAAACTTTCCATAATGAGAGTTTTCTCATCTTCAAAGTGAAGCTGCAAAATTATAGGTGCATAATGTCGATGCTTGGTCCAACGTATGTTTGCGAGAGATGTTTCCATCATTGGTGTGTGCCGTTACCAATGGTTTGTTCTGTCTGAATGTAGAAATTTTATGCTGGACATTAAACACATTGTAAATTAGACTTGTAATAATTAAATGCATTTTAAGTAACCTTTGAATCTACTCTGTTCAACCATCCTATTAACTCTTGCCTTCTTATTTAATAACACATGCTAGGAAATAAGAAACAAATTTAATGCATTACAGAGGATGAAATCACAGAAATGGTAAGGGAAGTATGTGGTGAGAAGGTGTGGGGAAGGGACGGGTGAGGAAGGTAGAGAATCTGTTATTTTGCCTGCACCTGCATGCACGTCAGCCACAGACACCTGCCCACATGCATGTATTCACACTTTTACATTCTTAAAACCTGTAAGTATTCATTTGTTGATACAGGGGAAGCTTATGTAGCCCAAGACAGTACGTAACCACAGCATTTAAATCTGTAAGTAACCAATCATGCTATATAGACAAAAATTTAGTTTAAATTTGTGCTTTCTGTCATAAAAACATTTGCATCTTAGTTGCAGTGTAACACCAATCAAGTTACTCATATGCGAGAATTTTGTTCACAACAAAATATTATGGGCAGTTTTGTCAAAACTTGTTGGAGATTATGACATATAGTAAATAAGAATGTAAAGTTATCTGTTTAAAGTTGTAGGAAATTTGATATATTAGTAAGGTATATTACTATTTGGAACACTTCTCTTACATTTTAATAGCTATAGCTAAAAATTTAGCACAATCCCCCCCCCCCCCCCCCCCCGACATTGTTAACAATTTTAACTGCACAATATTGTTATAACGAAATATTATCATTTTTTCAATTTTTTTTTATTTTTTATTTTTTGTATTGTGGAAAATGTTTCTATTGATGCAAGAAGACTTTAAATATGATAAAAGTTAATCAGAGAAGTACTGTGAAGGGGGTTACTTTGTGTCTGTAGTTATTAATTTGTGTAGTGCAACTTTGATCTTTATTTCAAATATCACACCTTATTCCTAAGGTCAGAGAAGCTTCAACTTCTTTCCAGCATCCCATACCATCCAAAGACTGTTGCTTTATTTTTCTGTGCAACATTGTTTTGGATATCATAATTGCTGAGACATGTGTTCATGCTATTGGTAAAAAACTGAGGAAACGTGAACAGTCTCCTTGTGGTGTAGTATGTGCACTAAACATGAGGACATAAGCATAATATTAAAACTCCACTGGGCTACTTTGCAGCACACTGATACTTTCATGAAGTAAATGTTTGAAAATTGTCATTGTTCCTGTTTTCTGCAGTGTCAATAAAGGGAAGAAAAATCGCTAAGACAAACACACTTAAGCTGGATGGGATACTTTAAATAAAGAAGTACAGTTGATTTTCGCAAATGAGCTGCCTCCAAGGGAATTATCTGCAAAATTCATGGGAAAACTTTGCAGCTGAAGATGAAAGTGGCACGGTGCTTGACTGGAAGCTCCATAGTGATTCCTAGTCAACTACCTGTATTCACAGAGGAGGTACAAAATCTGTTTGTAGCTGTGGAGCTGCAAAGTTGTCGTTTGGTTTTCCAATGAGATCTTTGGATCTGTGCTGTGCATTTAATGCATACCTTGACAAATCGAGAACAGTGCCTGTGTTCAAATATGAAATTTTTCCTGTAAAGCTGTGGTCTATGTCTTTTATGAGATGTCACAAGGCCTTTTGGTCTCAACAGACCTTGAAAAAATATTATCTATGCAAGGGTTTGACAAACTAAGAATTTTTTTTTCCTAATTTGGAAAACGAGCTATGAGGTATCCCACCAGAGAACATACAGAATTTTAACACAACAAATTTGATTGATGGTCCTGGCACCATAAGGGCAATCACTTATAGCACAACAAAGTATCCTGAACAAACAGAAAATACATCAAAATCATGTACTTCTATTGAGGTATGTGGAAATGCTGTTGGTGAATTGGCTGCTGCTTATGTTACTTATAAAGCCAATCAGTTATGGTCCACATGGGTAGAAGGTGGACCAGAAAATTTAAGATATTACCAAATGATAAGGGTGGCCTTTGAAGACAGCTTTCATCACTTAACCTTCGAATTTTAAAGAAGCAAGAAGGCCTAAAAGCTATATTTGGTGATTCTCTAAGTTCCATATAAAACTATGTCTTAAGTCTCTGTGATGAAAACAACCAATTTGATCACACTCCTGCCAAATTTAACACCTCAATTGTAAGTGCTCAATGTATCAGTTTTTCAGACTCTAGAATCACATTGCAGATAAGATTGATAAAACAGAGAAGATGCTTCACAGTGCCTAGGGATGAATTCCCATGTCTTTTCAGAAAGCTGATGACTAACTTGGATCCAGTAATAAAGAAAAATTTGAGGTCATGATTCTGAGAGAACAGAATGTTTTCCTAGCACAGGAGCAAGGTTTTTGAGTGTCTTCCACAAGCAGTCCTTGAAAATACTTGTGCGTAATGACTGATCATGTGGGTGAGATGATATTGTGAGAATTAAATAATAGGAGGGAGGATGTAACAAAATGTTGTATGCCCAACTGTTGCAGAATATTAAATGTCCCCCTGGGATAAAGCATCAGACATGTGAACATTCAGGATGTCAACAATGCCAAGCATACAAGGGAAAAATAATCTGGAGAGAAAGGGAAACAGAATGAAATGCAATCCTCCTTTGAAGTTTCAAAACCTTCCAGTGAAATTTCTGTACTTACAGAGGCAACAGGGAATGAGAAAAATAATACTTGTGACATATTTTCTCTTCATGATTCTGATGAGAGCGTGGAACAGATTTGAGAACATGCCAGACACAAAATGTTTTCCTTCACAGGTGCTCTCAGACAACAGTAACACTCTGGAAACAAATGACAAAATGTTTTCCAAGAGGGCCTGTTTTTGGTGGTTGCCTTCAAGACCACCCTCTTCCCTGGCAAAAGTGCGGGAGTAATAAGTGAAGGATAGATGCTGAATGACTTGGAATAATCAAAAATGTATTGGAGATGGCCAATTCATCCAGATGAAATTCTATAAAAAAAAGACAAATTTTGTATACTGTCAGTCAACTGAAGCGAACAGAAAGCCATGGCTATGATGAACAAATGACAAGTGGTATCACTGCTGAGGTGAAAAACTAGTGTTATTACTGTATAAAAAAATCATACAGTACATAATATAAATTACATGTACACAACTATATATCAAACATTCACATTTTCAACTAATGTTTCGCTGGTCAACTGTGAGATTTTTTCTTTTTTTTCTGGCCTTTAACGCTGGAAGAAGAGATGTCGCTATATTGCCCCATCTGGCAGGTCATTACTGTGATGAAAATTTCTCTATGGTAGTTAAAGATGTCAATCCAAGCAAAAAGAAACTATACAGATAGGCTGTATGTAAATTATGCAGATGTATTTTATTCATCTCATGACTTACATTTGCAATCCTTTTGGTTTGCGTGCAGGAAACATGTCAATAGTTTATAAAACTGTTACAATGATTTTTACATTAAAAAGAATAGCACCATAAGGATATTTTTTGGGACGTGTAACACATCGTATCCAGCTCAAATTTCCAGTTTGTCCCACATGAATTCATCCAGTGACTAATAACACCTCAGTGTCAGTACCTCATACAGCTTTCTTTTAAGTGAATCTAAATTCATCTGCATCAACTTGTTCCGTTTTAATTTATTACAAATTTTCATTCCCATATATTAAGATCCCTGGGCAAACAATCTGAGGCAGTGGATGGGAAGAATAAAATTTTTGTTGTTTCTAGTATCATGTGAATGGAAAAAATGCATTCCAAAGAGCTCAGCCACATTTGTGGCTGAATGCACAAGAAATATTATTTGTGACAAGATTACTGCTGTAGCTTCAGTGACAGAAGACACCTTACAATCAGTTTGGGATTAATTCAGCTGTCGGCTAGATGTTGTCCGGGCAGCCAATGGAGGACATATTGAACATTTATGATGTAATTTTTATAAACTTCTGTCTTTTCTGAGTAATTTAGTATGCAATTTGTTGGTGTTAAGCACTTCTTCCTAATAAATAATTCTATTTAAAATTGGGTCATTCTTTTTAAGACACCCCATAGTAGAAATAATAATAATAATAATAATAATAATAATAATAATAATAATAATAATAATTAACTTCAGTCATTAAACAGAAACTAGTGACACATACAACACAGAACAAAATTATAAATGAAGAACAAAAAGGCTGTTGCAAAGGAGCACGAGGATGTAAAGAGCAACTGATAATAGATGCAGAGGTGACATATCAAGCTAAAACTAAACAAAGGTCGCTACACTACGCATACATTGATTACCAAAAAGCTTTTGATAGTGTACCCCACTCATGGTTACTACAAATATTGGAAATATATAAAGTAGATCCTAAATTGATACAGTTCCTAAACATAGTAATGAAAAACTGGAAAACCACACTTAATATCCAAACAAATTCAAATAATATCACATCACAGCCAATACAGATTAAGCGTGGAATATACCAAGGAGATTCATTAAGTCCTTTCTGGTTCTGCTTTGCTCTGAACCCACTATCCAACATGCTAAATAATACAAATTATGGTTACAATATTAATGGAACATACCCACACAAAATCACACATTTGCTATACATGGTTGATCTAAAACTACTGGCAGCAACAAATCAACAACTCAACCAATTACTAAAGATAACAGAAGTATTTAGCAATGATATAAATATGGCTTTTGGAACAGACAAATGTAAGAAAAATAGTATAGTCAAGGGAAAACACACTAAACAAGAAGATTACATATTGGATAACCACAGCGACTGCATAGAAGCGATGAAAAAACAGATGCCTATAAATATCTAGAATACAGACAAAATTAGGAATAGATGATAGAAATATTAAGGAAGAGCTAAAAGAAAAATATAGACAAAGACTAACAAAAATACTGAAAACAGAATTGACAGCAAGAAACAAGACAAAAGCTATAAATACCTATGCTATACCAATATTGACCTACTCATTTGGAGTAGTGAAATGGAGTAACACAGACCTAGAAGCACTCAATACACTTACACGATCACAATGCCACAAATATAGAATACATCACATACATTCAGCAACAGAAAGATTCACATTAAGCAGAAAGGAAGGAGGAAGGGGATTTATCGACATAAAAAACCTACATTAAGGATAGGTAGACAATTTAAGAAAATTCTTTCTAGAACGAGCAGAAACTAGCAAAATACACAAAGCAATCGCCCACATAAATACATCGGCTACACCACTACAATTTCATAACCACCTCTACAACCCTTATATCACATAACATCAACAGATACAAAGAAAGTAAATTGGAAAAAGAAAACACTACATGGCAAGCACCCGTATCATCTAACACAGCCACACATCGATCAAGACGCATCCAACACATGGCTAAGAAGAGTCAATATATACAATGAGACAGAAGGATTCACGATTGCAATACAGGATCAAACAATAAACACCAGATATTACAGCAAGCATATTATTAAAGATCCCAATACCACAACAGATAAATGCAGACTTTGCAAACAACAAATAGAAACAGTAGATCACATCACAAGTGGATGTACAATACTAGCAAATACAGAATACCCCAGAAGACATGACAACGTCGCAAAAATAATACATCAACAGCTTGCCTTACAAAATAAACTTTTAAAACAACACGTTCCTACTTACAAGTATACACCACAAAATGTACTGGAGAATGATGAATACAAATTATACTGGAACAGAACCACTATAACAGATAAAACAACGCCACATAACAAACCTGACATCATACTCACCAATAAAAAGAAGAAATTAACACAACTAATTGAAATATCCATACCCAATACAGCAAATATACAGAAGAAAACAGGAGAAAAAGTTGAAAAATACATCCAACTGGCTGAGGAAGTCAAGGACAGGTGGCATCAGGATAAAGTTGACATTATACCAATTATACTTTCAACTACAGGAGTCATACCATGCAATATCCAGCAGTACATCAATGCAATACATTTACATCCAAACTTATATATACAACTTCAGAAATCCATAATTATTGATACATGTTCAATTACTTGAAAGTTCCTAAACGCAATGTAACATATACCGTACAGTTAAAAGGAAGTGACGCTTGATCAAGGTCCGTGTCACTTTCATTCCGAACCAGACCTAAGGTCTGAGAAAGGAAAGATAATAATAATAACAATAATAATAATAATAATAATAATAATAATAATAATAATTATTATTATTATAGTAGTAGTAGAATTAATATCAACAACATCAACAACAACAACAACAACAACAATAATAAACAGAAACAGGAAGAATATGGAAAATTATAAAAACAATCAGCAGAATAGTAATGTGGGACCCGCAATAACAATCTTAAGATAACCAAAACCACATCAATCACAGGAAAAGAAGCAGCTTAATAACAGATTTCATCTTGCATATGCAAACAAGAATTGTGCTCCACAGTGGCAATACCAGCCATTTAACTACCCTGCAGACCCTAGTTAGGTGAATAATAGTAATGTTGATAATGATAATCTGAGCAGAAATGGTACTGCAGACATTAACCAACCGTATGTACCATATTCCAAAAACTTCATTTGACTCTGCTGACAACAAACTATAACCAGGAAAATAAGCAGTTTTTCCAAGAGATAATGTAATCAGATAGATAGATAATCTATTCGCCAAGCAGCAGCATGAGAACACACATATAAAGAAAGCTTGTACTCGTGCAAAGTTTTGGTTCCAAGGGCTCCTCCTAGCAGATGGGTTAAAGGGGAAAGGAGAAGGGAAAGGAACTGGAGAGGTTTAGGAAAAGGAGTAGAGTTAAAAAAACTCAGTAAGAAGCCAGGGTCAGGGGAGAATTAGTGGATGGGATGAGAGGCAAATACTGATTGTTAGGGACTGCACTGGACAAGATCTGAAAACCTGAGAGCTGTTGAGTTCTGAGAAACTGGTGAATCCAAATAGCATGTGTAGTGAAGCAGCCACCATGATCATGAATGTCATGTTGCAGAGCATACTCTGTGGCAGGATATTGTGTGTTGCGAGTATACATCCTCTGTCTATACCCATTCATCTTAACTGCCACTTGATGATATTCTTGACAATGTAGGAAACCAAACAGTGTTTACACAGCAACCAATATATGACATTGTTTCATAGGTGTTTCGCTTTGGTATTATATGTTTTGCCAGTTACAGGGCTAGTGTGGGTAGTGGTAGGAGGATGCATAGTGAAAGTCTTGCAGCGTGGATGGCCACAGAGGTAGGAGCCATAGGGCAAGGAGATGAGTCCAGAATGACCATGGCATCCCACAAGGATATTTCAGAGCTTGGGAGGGCAACCAGAAACTATTCTAGATGCAGTGGGAAAAATCTCAGATAGAATGGATCTCATTTCGGGGTGTGATTTTAGGAAGTCATGGTCTTGTCAGAGTAGCTGATAAATACATTCAAGGCCAGGATAATACTATGTGACAAGTTATGTGACCTTCACCTATTTTTCGGGAGGATCAATAGTACCAGAATTGGATGTGATGGCCTTGGAAATCTTCATTTGAACCAGGCTGGTGGAAAACTTGTGTCCAATCAAGGCTGAGATGTGAGCATGGTGGAGTACTGCTGTAAAGAGTCTGCATCTGAACAAATATATTTGTCTTTAATTCCAAGGCTGTATGGAAAGGAACATTTGACATGGGAAGGATAGCAACTGTCAAAGTGTAATGTCTGTCATTTGTTAGTACATTAATGTGGATAGAAGTGTGTAGCTGGACTTTGTTGAGCATGAAATGAATATCAAGTAAAGTAGCATGGTACTGAGAATAGGACCATTTGAAATTTAATTGGGAGACAGCATTTAGAGATTCTAGGGAGTTTAGCAGTTCAGTCTCACCACAATTCCAGTAGCAAACATGTCATCAATGTATGTAAACTAAACCAGGGTCTGAAGACTTATGGATTCCAGGAAATCCCCCTCCAAACAATACATGAAGGGGTTGGCGTAGAAAGGAGACATTCTTTTTTGCATCATATACCACTTTTCTTGTGAGAAATTCTCATCCACTCATTACCTCTTGTTAACAATTATCTGTTCTTGCAAGTTTTGTACGAATTTTTCCAATTTTTAGAAATTTTTTCCTTGTTCTTCCATTTTTCAATCTTTTTCCACCCTCTGCTTCTCTTTCCTTGCCAATCTCATTATTTATAACAGTCCCTATATCCTACCTTGCCATGGTGAATCCCCTCATACACTCCTGGAAATGGAAAAAAGAACACATTGACACTGGTGTGTCAGACCCACCATACTTGCTCCAGACACTGGGAGAGGGCTGTACAAGCAATGATCACACGCACGGCACAGTGGACACACCAGGAACCGTGGCGTTGGCCGTCGAATGGCGCTAGCTGCGCAGTGTTTGTGCACTGCCACCGTCAGTGTCACCGAGTTTGCCGTGGCATAAGGATCTCCATCGCCGTCTTTAACACTGGTAGCATGCCGCGACAGCGTGGACGTGAACCGTATGTATAGTTGACGGACTTTGAGTGAGGGCGTATAGTGGGCATGCGGGAGGCCGGGTGGACGTACCGCCGTATTGCTCAACACGTGGGGCGTGAGGTCTCCACAGTACATCGATGTTGTCGCCAGTGGTCGGCGGAAGGTGCACGTGCCTGTCGACCTGGGACTGGGCCGCAGCGACGCACGGATGCACGCCAAGACCGTAGGATCCTACGCAGTGCCGTAGGGGACCGCACCACCACTTCCCAGCAAATTAGGGACACTGTTGCTCCTGGGGTATCGGCGAGGACCATTCGCAACCGTCTCCATGAAGCTGGGCTATGGTCCTGCACACCGTTAGGCCGTCTTCCGCTCATGCCCCAACATTGTGCAGCCCGCCTCCAGTGGTGTCGCGACAGGCGTGAATGGAGGGACGAATGGAGATGTGTCGTCTTTAGCGATGAGAGTTGCTTCTGCCTTGGTGCCAATGATGGTCGTATGCGTCTTTGGCGCCGTGCAGGTGAGCGCCACAATCAGGGCTGCATACGACCGAGGCACACAGGGCCAACACCCGGCATCATGGTGTGGGGAGCAATCTCCTACACTGGCCGTACACCACTGGTGATCGTCGAGGGGACACTGAATAGTGCACAGTACATCCAAACCGTCATCGAACCCATCGTTCTACCATTCCTAGACTGGCTAGGGAACTTGCTGTTCCAACAGGACAATGCACGTCCGCATGTATCCCGTGCCACCCAACGTGCTCTAGAAGGTGTAAGTCAACTACCCTGGCCAGCAAGATCTCCGGATCTGTCCCCCATTGAGTATGTTTTGGACTGGATGAAGCGTCGTCTCACGTGGTCTGCACGTCCAGCACGAACGCTGGTCCAACTGAGGCGCCAGGTGGAAATGGCATGGCAAGCCATTCCACAGGACTACATCCAGTATCTCTACGATCGTCTCCATGGGAGAATAGCAGACTGCATTGCTGCGAAAGGTGGATATACACTGTACTAGTGCCGACATTGTGCATGCTCTGTTGCCTGTGTATGTGCCTGTGGTTCTGTCAGTGTGATCATGTGATGTATCTGACCCCCGGAATGTGTCAATAAAGTTTCCCCTTCCTGGGACAATGAATTCATGGTGTTCTTATTTCAATTTCCAGGAGTGTATATTACATCGCTTCTTTTCAAAATGCACTATCGTAACTAAGGTCGTAAGGCCTAACATTGAAAGTCCCTGATTCTGGATGTAATCATTCTCTACACCAGCCTCTTCAAATAAAGCAACCTCTTGCACTTACCTGGCTTATCTGTGAACTGTGTGCGTCATCTGCCAATTTCCACTCCACCAGATTTCTTTCCTTCTACAAAATCCTGCAGTTATCTGCCATTCATGTTTCCTTCCATGGTGTTATCTGCCAAGCCAACTTCAAACTGCAATAACATGCCAGTGTTCAACTCCAATTGCTATCCCTCCTCCTCCTAAACCACATCAGTTGTGTTCCCCCTCCTGTCCCTCTGCAGCTCGATAAACTGTGACACCATCAACCACTACTTCTCTCCTACAAACTGAGCTTGGCTAACCTCCTTAACATCTCACACACTTCATCATTGCCTCTTAGGCCTACAATAACCCAATTGTGACAACCAGTCGCAACAGTACAGTATTCTGAGTCTCTCATCTAAAGCACCCTCCCCTCCTGAATTACATTTATTAGGAAAGTGCCTAACTTTCAGCCCTAAACCTGCATTTAATCATGTTGCTATGGTGAACAACCTGCTTTCCCTCACACGTAATGTCAATTGGAAATATCACTTTGAAACCCAGTCCTAAAACATTTCCAATAGCAAATCTATCATTGAACACTGCCTTGAACAGTTGAGACAACAGTCCCAAATCGATCCACAACCACTAACTCAAAATCATTCCTCATCAGCCTTACAAGAATTCCTCACATCCAGCATTGCTCCACAACACTTCCTGAGGTCCGTACAACATGACCTTAACCTGTTCTCTGCAGAACTCCATGTTGTGTGTCCTCTAAAAGCTGATAACTCCATCATTATCCTCACAACAAAGGATCTACCACTATGGTACTTGACTGACAGGAGTATGTTACTGAAGGTCTATGCCACATGTCTGGCAACTCTACATACAGTATCTGCCATCTAAGAACCTGTCCCTGTGATTCAAAATAACCTGCAGTTCCTTGTTAAAATCTCAGGCTCCTCACAGGGACCAATATGTCAATCCATATATTTTCTTAGCCCAACCAAACCATGCACACCCACATTTTACCTCCTTCCTTAGATCCACAAAGCCAATCATCCTGGCTATCCTATACCTTCTGGCTTCAAAGCACCCACTGAACATATTTCTGAATTAGTCAATCAGTAGCTGCAACCCATTGTACAAAGGCTTTCATCCTACATTAACGACATCAACAAATCCTAGATCATCTGACATCTGTGCCCATTCCACCCCACACACACACCTTACTTGTTACCACTAATGCCATCTTTCTCTATACAAACATCCCCATGTGCATGGTCGGTCTGCTCCTGAACATTTCCTTCGTCAGAGTCCACCCAATTCCAAACCTATGACATGCTTCCTTCTCACCTTAATCAACTTTACACTTACCAGCAACTACTTCATGTCCGAGGAGAAAACATACAATCAGATTAAGGGTATGGCCATAGGAACCAGGATGTCTCCTACTTATGCCAACCTTTCATGGATAGATTGGATGGTGCCTTCCTGCAATCAGTAAGCCTCCAACCCCTGGTTTTGTTTATATACATTTATGACATATTTGCCATATGGGCTCATAGTGAGGCTGACCTGTTAAAATTCCTGGAACCTCGAAGTACCGTCTCCCAATTAAATTTCACATGTTCCTATTCCAAATCCTGTACCACTCTCCTTGATGTTGATCTGATCATCACCAATGACCAGATACAGACGTCTATCCACATTGAACTACTAACAACAATACTTTCGTTTTGTCAGTTGCCATCCATTTCATGTCAAATGTTTCCTTCCATACAGCCTTGGCATTCAAGGCAAATATATTTATCAGATGCAGACACTTTGTACACCACCACCACCACCACCACCACCACCACCACCACCTCAGCCTTCACTGGATTTAATTACCCCACAAGTCTAGTTAAAAAGCAGATTTCCCAGGCCATCACATCCAATCCTGGTGCTGCTGATCCCTCAAAAAACAGCTTTGTAGCACACCACTTGTCACTCAGTATTATCCTCATCTTGGATTTATTAATCAGCCACTTTGACAAGGCAATGACTTCCTAAAATCATGCCCTGAAATGAGATCCATTCTGTCAGATTTTGCCTCCTGCACCTAGAACAGCTTCTTGTCACCCTCCAAGTCTCTGTAATATCCTTGTCAGACACTATGCTCATTCTGCATCCATTTCTCTACCCTATAGCTCCTATGACTGGGACTGTCCTTGCTTCAAGACTTGCCCTATGCACCCTCCAGCCACCAACTATACTAGCCTTGTAACTGGCAAAACATTTACTATCAAATGGATAGCTACCTGTGAAACAAATCATCATATACCAGTTGTTGTGTACATACTGGCCTTTTACAACGGCATGACCAGCATCAATTTGTCAGTTATGATGAAAGGGCATAGGCAGAGGTTGTATATCAGCCCCACACAATACTGTGATGCATAGCATGCTCTACAACATCTGTTGTGATGTCAGTACACGTTTCACCACATTTGCCATTTGGATTCTTCCCCCAGACACCAGTTTGTCAGCAGACTGCGGTGGGAACTAACATTATGTCCTCAATTCTTGCCACCCACCTGACTTTAATCTACTACAGCATCCCCTCTGTTATATACAATGCACTCAGCTTTTTACTCTTATTAACTCATGCATGAGGTTTCAGCAGTAAGCTCTTTCTTGCATAAGACACTATCTTCCACCTCAAAGCTCTCAGGTTTTCAAATCTCATCTGGTTCAGTCCCAAACAACCAGTCTTTCCTTCTCATCCTGTCTGGTATGTCTCCCCTAACCCAGGGCTCTAAGTGACTTTTCTGAACTCTACCCCTTTTCCTAAACTTCTCCAGTTACTTTCCCTTCATCGCTCTCCCTTCTCTTTCAACCCTTCTACCAGAAGGACCCACTATCTCCAAACATTTGCATAAGTAAAACCTTTTTTTCTATGTGAGTTCTCCTGTCACTGCTTGGTGAGTAGATCTTTATCTACTGAATGGCAACATATACTATCAGACTATCGAAAACTCTGTTGCAGGCTGCTATACAAGCTGTGGTGAGAGACATACCTGCTAAGGTGACAAGAGGCATGGGTGATGCAGCAAGTGTTATTTCCTAAGGCATCTTTGGAAAATTTTGTCTGATGATTAACCAGCCCAATTTGTTGCAGTATCATAGTAGCTATAGGCACAGCACAAAATTTCAGATAATTAAATGGGAGATCTGTGTTCTGCTGGTGCTAAGAAATGTAGAAATGATAGGCATGTCGCTCAGAGTAAATGCATTATTCATGGACTGTCTAATAGATATTCATTTCTTGTGTGAAAAGAAGGTTATAGTAGATGCCTACATGGGGAAATGATATATTATGTTAATAAATGTAAAGCACAATCTCATCTCATCGAGGCTATGGAAAAAATTTCCAGGTGATCAAATCAGAGTTCACTGACACAGAAAATAAAAAATCATGACACCAGCATTCCAAAATACTGACTCAACTGAAAACTGAACTGCATATTAAATTGAAGTTTAGAGAATCTCAGTATTTAACGAAAATTCAGAGAAAATGTTTAGTTAATATTTCAGGGAAATGAGCTCAGGTATCTGATGAAAAAGTAGTGTCATCAGTACCATATGAACCATTCTATCTACCTTTCTGCCAATTCCTTGTTTGAAATGGACAGCTGTAGCAAAAGACGTACAGATAACACAGCTCTACAAAATAAATTTTTTTTTTTCATTGCCAGGGAAGTTTGAACGAAAATGGGATATTGTTATGATACTCATTCCGAGTATATTTGTACGTTTTCCAAATTGGCTCTGGTTTTTGAGATATAGGTTATTTGTGGAAATGAGAGTTTCATGTGGATAATATCGACTGCAGGGTCCATATATGGTGTAATGTATTTGCTACCTGTTTTTTAATTAGTGATATTGTACTACCTTCATTAAACAATTGTGCTCAGGGAGTGCATCTGTGTGGTTGAGGATTACATCATGCAAACATCACACTGTCAGCATGTGTTCAGTCCCGTTGTGCGGTGCGTGTGTTGAAGATATTGAGGGTTGTGCAGATTTGAATTCGGCGGTACTCGACATTCATTTGTTGACCGAGGTAATCCCCGCAACAGCCGATAGGTAGCGTTCAGTGTAAACAAGAAAAATGGTGATGGTCGAAAGTCACACACATGTGCAGTGCAGCTTCAAGGAGATAGAACCTTTTCATCGTGACGTAGCAAATAAGAGGTGAGTATTCATTTCATACAAAACAATTAATGATGTTTGTTGGATGTGATTGACATGCAAATACAAGAAAGTTCTGCATAATATGTAGTATTTGTGCAATTTTGTTTTAGGAAAACATGAGTTCTTCACGCCGTCTTTGCGTGGGCACCCCATAAAGTTTGTAAATGCTGTGTGGAGTGCTTACGGCACTGGACAAAACGAAAAAGGAAAAGCTTAAACTTCGGAGTGCCTATGGTATGGCGAGAGCAGAAGAACCATACAGATGATTGCTATTTTTGCATTGTTAATGTGAAAGGTTTTAATAGGTTCAAAAAATGAAAGTGGGAATATCCCGATTTGGAGTCAGCAAGAAGACCGGTGGTGCACAGCAACGATGTTCCTGTACCAACCTTCACAACATTACCCACACCTGGAACAGTTTTGGCGCTGTTGTAAAATGTTTTTTGGGCAATTATAAAGCTCCCAACTACGGGGAACTGGTCAAAAACATGCTCACTAACTTTCAAAACTTAGGAGCTAACATGAGCATAAAATTTCACTTCCTTCACAGCCCCTTGGATCGATTTCCTCGTAATCTAGGTGATTTCAGTGAGGAACAAGGAGAGCAGTTCCATCAAGATATGAAAGGAATAGAGGAAAGATATAAAGGAAGATGGGACAGGCATATGATGGCAGATTATTGCTGGAATCTGCAACGTGACTGTTCTGAAGAGACCTATAAAAGGAAAGCGTGCAGGAAGCGGTTCGTCATGGACGGAAAATGATATACTTATAGAGAAACTTTTCAATTATGTTTAATACGTGGACAAACGCCTATCAGGTTTTCATAGAAGCTATTTATAAAGATTATTTTCTTTTTTCATTGTAGTTTGTAGCGCTTGAGTTCAGTATTAGCAATTTTTTTCTAATTTTAAGAATAAATCATGCATTATCTCAAAAACTAGAGCCAAACTGCATAAATGGTTGCTATATTCGTCCTCAGCACCACTAACTCATCCTAAAGCCACTGAAATATCCTTGGCAAGAAAATGAGTGTTGACCAGTGTAATAATAGACTGGAAGTGATCAAACAGTCAATTTTCTAACCTCTTGTTATCTGCAGCTAGGGCTGGGAAAAGTATTAAGCTGGTATTGCCCACAAGGGAAATTAATAAAATAATCATCCTGTGAGAATCTGACCAGAAAATTTTCATCAACATCAAAGGGATCACATACTCCATTTCCATTATTTTAAGTGTCATACTGACAGAAACTTCTAGACAGAGCCTCTCTAAAGTAACCTGCTTTTATTTTTACAGGTCATAGCGACCACTTTAGAATGACGTCATTTACTCTCAATGTGAGTGGTGCTGTGATTACAGCAGCACTAGACTATGTATTAGGCCTGTAATTCATAAAAGAATTACTTTACATGTGGAAGATTTGTTGACTGCCATTCAGTAGTGAAAGAATAAATTTCTTGGGGCACATTATTATGCCTCAAGGTATCCTAACTGCAACAAAAATACAAACAGTTCATTACTTTCCAGTATCCCAGCCAACTTCTAGTGTAATTTCATCCGAGGCCAACTACTAAATGCAGAACCATTACTAAACTTACTACACAAACAGATATCATAAATTTTGTCAGAAGCGTGCCAATCTGCTTTCATCAAGATCAAAGATATGCTAGCTAATTCACAATTGTTGTACGAACTGGATATGTATCAGGATTTTTGTTTGACAACTGGTGCTTCATTCACCAGGTTGGGAGATTATCTCTTCAAAATCATACATATTTACAATAGATGATCTGTCTGTACAATACCATTTGCTAATGAGCCTACACAGCCACTGAATTAGAAGTTCTCACAATTATGTTCATTTTTAGGAAATTCCATCATTGTTTTGTTGGTAATCACACCAAATCATATTGTGATCACCAACCTTTAAGCTTTCTTCTTCATTGCACTAGGGATCTTGGAGTGGCCAAATGTGCAGGGAAAATCAATGTCTACTGCTATTTTCCTTTCCTCCAAAGGAGAGTATAATGGATTATCCATAAATGCCTAGTCTGTCAAAACGTTAAACCTTTGAACCATGGCTTCAAATATGAGCTACACCTAATCATTTCCAAGAAACCCCTACAAACCCTTGCCATTGACTTTAAATGGGCCCCTTCCCTGGGGCTGTGCAGGTGTTAAACACATTTTTGCAATATGAGAGCTATCTTCAAAATAGGTCAACTTACATATCTTGGAAAATGCCACTAGTGCAGTGACAACATTACAAATTATTAAATAATACATTCCACATGTTGGCAATCAAGAAGCAATCATTTCTGATAATGCACAACTTTACTAGTGTAAAATGGAAACAGTTCTTGCATGTCTATGATACTGAGCAGATCCAAAAATCAAGGTACAATCCTGAAATTAAATCCAGAGAAAGAGAGCTTTGAGAGTTGGACAGATTAATGAGAACTTCTGCTTCAAACAAATTTTGTGGCCAAATTACTTTGCATGACTTTAAGGATATTTTAATAATCTACTTCATACCTGTATAGTACGTTCTCCTACTCTTGTCTCATTCTCTTCAACTTCTTCTCAATATATGAGGCAGAATCCTCACCTGCACAAAGAACATTATGTATAAGAACAGATGTATGCAGAATAGTTAAAATGTGAACAGAAACAGAGGAAAATGTTTCTGAAAGACATTTATTTTAGTACTATGAATATTATATATAACAATACAAGTGAAGGATAGTTGCTACACACCATCTGGCGGAGATGCTGAGTCATGATAGGCACAATAAAAAGATTCACACAATCAAAGCTTTCGGACAAAAAGGCCTTTGTCAGCAGCACACGCACATGCACACACAAAAAGACACACACACACACACCCAGACGCACACCCAGACGCACACCCAGACGCACACCCAGACGCACACCCAGACGCACACCCAGACGCACACCCAGACGCACACCCAGACACACACCCAGACACACACCCAGACACACACCCAGACACACACGCAGACACACACCCAGACACACACCCAGACACACACCCAGACACACACCCAGACACACACCCAGACACACACCCAGACACACACCCAGACACACACCCAGACACACACCCAGACACACACCCAGACACACACCCAGACACACACCCAGACACACACCCAGACACACACCCAGACACACACCCAGACACACACCCAGACACACACACACAGACACACACACACAGACACACACACCCAGACACACACACACAGACACACACACACAGACACACACACCCAGACACACACACCCAGACACACACACCCAGACACACACACCCAGACACACACACCCAGACACACACACCCAGACACACACACCCAGACACACACACCCAGACACACACACCCAGACACACACACCCAGACACACACACCCAGACACACACACCCAGACACACACACCCAGACACACACACCCAGACACACACACACAGACACACACACACAGACACACACACACAGACACACACACACAGACACACACACACAGACACACACACACAGACACACACACACAGACACACACACACAGACACACACACACAGACACACACACACAGACACACACACACAGACACACACACACAGACACACACACACAGACACACACACAGACACACACACAGACACACACACAGACACACACACAGACACACACACAGACACACACACAGACACACACACAGTCACACACACAGTCACACCCAGACACACACACAGTCACACACACAGTCACACCCAGACACACCCAGACACACCCAGACACACCCAGACACACCCAGACACACCCAGACACACCCAGACACACCCAGACACACCCAGACACACCCAGACACACCCAGACACACACAGACACACCCAGACACACCCAGACACACCCAGACACACCCAGACACACCCAGACACACACAGACACACACAGACACACACAGACACACACAGACACACACAGACACACACAGACACACACAGACACACACAGACACACACAGACACACACAGACACACACAGACACACACAGACACACACAGACACACACAGACACACACAGACACACACAGACACACCCACACACACACAGACACACCCACACACACACAGACACACCCACACACACACAGACACACCCACACACACACAGACACACCCACACACACACAGACACACCCACACACACACAGACAGACACACCCACACACACACAGACACACCCACACACACACAGACACACCCACACACACACAGACACACCCACACACACACAGACACACCCACACACAGACACACCCACACACAGACACACCCACACACAGACACACCCGCGCGCTCACACATGCGCAGACGCGCATAAACGCAACTTGCACATATATCTGCAGTCTCAGAGAGCTGAAACCAAACTGCGAACAGCAGCACCAGTGCATGATGGGAGTGGCATCTGGGTGGGGGCAATGAGGAGGCTGTGGCGGGAAGTCATTGTCCTCACCCATCCAGCCTCCTCTCTGTTCCAATCCCAGCACTACACTACACAGCCGTCATTTCACCGCCACACCCAGCCTTTTAATATGTTTTCATTTCTTTTGTTCCTCTCCTCTCTGCTACTTATCCCCTCCCCTCTCTGCACCTTCTCTCCTACCCTCCATCTAAACTGCAACACTTCACTGTCTGCCACTCTCACCACACTATCTATCCCTTCCCCTACCCGCCAAAGCCTCCTCCTTGCCCCCACCCAGTTGCCACTCCCATCCTGCACTGGCGCTGCTGTTCGCAGTGTTGTTTCAGTTCTCTGAGACTGCAAATGTGTGTGCAAGTTGCGTTTGTGTGTGTGTGTGTGTGTGTGTGTGTGTGTGTGTGTGTGTGTGTGTGTGTGTGTGTGTGTGTGTGTGTGAGAGAGAGAGAGAGAGAGAGAGAGAGAGAGAGAGAGAGAGAGAGAGAGAGAGAGAGGCGTTTGTGTGTGTGTGTGTGTGTGTGTGTGTGTGTGTGTGTGTGTGTGTGTGTGTGTGTGTGTGTGAGAGAGAGAGAGAGAGAGAGAGAGAGAGAGAGAGAGAGAGAGAGAGATTAGCAGAAACAGACAAAAATCTTGCTGAAAGACATTTATTGGCACAAATGACTTTTTCTTGGGAAGTTCAGTTAGCAGAGCACATGCACATGAAAGGCAAAGGTCCCCAGTGCAAGTCTGAGTCCTCCACAGAGTTTTAATCTGTCACCAATTTTCATATCGGAGCACACTCCACTGAAGGGTGAAATATTTGCTATGAGGACATTTATTACAGCTTCAAAAGCCACAGGTATTTAACACTTACCCCAAGTCAACAAAAATTTGAATCTGAGGAATAATGTTTGTTGAAACTGTAACGTAACTCTGACTATCTATCATTAAGTTGTTTATGATCAACAAAGAGATGTAAATGAGTGTAATGTTACTACCTAGCCAGTGTTTCATACACCGGAGCAGCGGACGACCACTTCTGCTTGTTTTAATGCCAGCTTCTCTTAGTGTATCTTGGTCCAAGATGCTGCTGGTATTTGCTACAACACAAAAACACATGCTATGTAATGGTACTTTTTAGCAGTGTACTGTTTCTTAGTTATGATTTTATTTGTGATAAAAATAAAACATGTACATAATTTCATATTTTTAACAAATAATTCTGAAAAATAAAAGTAGAGCACCTGTAATACAGCTGATGGGTTAAAAATCAAATGTGTGTCTGAAATGTGATTCAAATGTATTCATAGTTTAAATAATAAAATCTTACAATTACACTGGAGATGAATATGTTGTGTGACACAATATGCCGCTGTTGATGGTTTTAATTTTATAAAGTTCTTGTCTTAATATTTACTAGGACATTCTGTTCTAGTGTGTGCTTGTGTGTGGTCAATGAGGGGTAAATAAGAGGAAAAGGAAAATGCATGGGTGGGATGGGGGGAGGGAGCCTTGTGAAAATGCAAAGACCACTGTCAGACTTTAGTCACAACAGACATGCCGATAGAAGTTTACAATGTCATCTCTCCTTAGTCGCTCAAGAGGAGACCAAAAGCACCAGCTTCAAATACTTCCTGATTCAGCAGCTCACAATCAAATAATACAGAAGAGAAAAAAAAGAAAAAAACCTGAGTAGTCCACTACGCCTCACTAATGAACTTATTGGTGTGCAAATTGTGTAAAACGTGCCTTGCAGGGAGAGTATCTTGTGGATATACAGAAAATGGCCAGCAGTCATCAGGAAAAAGATAGAACAAGATAGCAAAGGGGAAGTCCATAATCATAACACAGGACTAGAAAAGAATTTGCCAGACATCAGACAAATACGGATAAGTGGAAGGTGGGAGGTGGGGGGTGTCTGAAGGATGTCACTCAGTGGGAATCTCATGGGAGTGGAGGAAACCAAGAAGGGATTTAGGTGACACATCTCATGATGTAGAGAAAGTTTTTTACAATTGTGGTTCTTAGATGTTGTACACATTCCAATCCCCCACTACATGCACCAGACACTCATTTAAATCTGAAGTTTAGTGGTCACTGTGCATCCACAAAAAGCTGAACATTGGTTGTAAGTCAGCTGGAGTGAGATATGAGCTACCAGATCCATTTGAAGGACACAAACAGGCATTGGGTCTGCCTGGTGAATTGAGAAGATTAGCAAAGAAAAGTTATTTTTTGTCTCCAGACATTAATAGACAGGATGAGCCTATCTTCAGATAGTATCTGACTTGGTTATGGAGTTCTTATCTTGAATAAATTTGTTTGATGCGTAGTTCACTCCTCAATATTTTCCATATGAAATTATGTTCTTTCATGGGCCATTTGATTCTATTCTTGGGTATAGTATAAAATGTATTATGATATGGGGTTCTAGGAGATACAGGAAGTACACAGTACATAATAAAGCTGGGATTCCAGAGCTAGTTATGTAGAATTGGGAATGAAAATTTGGCAAATGAGATAAAGGTCTAATGTAAAGGCTTGGCAAATGTTTTGTCTGGAGTGTGGCACTATATAGGACAGAAACATGGACACCGTGATGAGAGAATGAAAAAACGTTAGAAGCATTTGAGATGCGGATGTGGATGAGAATGGAGAGAATAAGCTGGATGGAAAGAGTCAGTAATGAAGGAGTACTGGAAAGGGTTGGCGAGAGAACATGTCTGCTGAAGGTTTTAAGAGAAAGGAAATAGAACTGGTTGGGACATTCAATGAGAAGGGAGTGCTTGCTAATAGATGATTTGGACGGATTGGTGTTGTCATAACAGCCGTCTGTGTCATGTCTGCTGTGCAGTGAGCTACATTGATTTAAGTATTAACTGTATTTTTCTTACTTGTCACTTCTTCTGTGTGTTTTTGCTTTTACGAAGCTTTAATTGACGAGTGCTACTAATAGTGTCCCAACGATTTCGTGTTTGTTTTGAATACAGTCAGAGAGAGTCCCTTTAGTCAGCCACAGTGCCAGTAGCGCTAGTGTTTGTTTACAATACAGTCCAGAGACAGGTAGTGCTAGTTTCATTGTTTTCTACAAGAAGTGTATAGTAACAACAGTTTAGTCAAATATCAGCCACCTTTAGTGAATTAGCAGTCTAGTTAAAAGTTGATTAACTCTCTACAGTAAATTGATTTCTTATGATGGATAGGATGTGCGACTGCTGTGTACGGACGCAGGAGGAGCTGGCCACTGTTCGCAAACAGCTGAATGTGTTGATAGCAACGGTCAGCCATCTTCAGGCTGCTGCCTCGGAGTGTAGCAGCAGTGGGGAGTCTGGTGCATTGCATGGTACACCACAGGTGTTACATGCTTCACCCATTGTCACTGCTGTCAAGACATCTTCACGGGTACCGGGCACGGTTGGGCCATCCTCTCCCCAAGGGGAGTGGCAGGTTCAGCGGCGTTCATGGTGCACGAGGCGGAGGGTCAATGTGCAGGCTGGCCGTGTGGCATCACCCGCTCTGAATGTGAGTAGACATGTGGCCGCTCCTTCAACAAGATCTGAGCAGGCACACAGGGGGAGGGGTTTATTAGTGATTGGGAGCTCCAACGCTAGGCAGGTGATGGAGCCCCTTAGGGAAATAGCGGAAAGGTCAGGGAAGAAGGCCAGTGTTCACTATGTCTGCTTGCCGGGGGGGCCTCATCTGAGATGTGGAGGAAGCTCTGCTGGTGGTGATAGAGAGCAGTGGGTGCACCTGACTGCAAATTGTTGCTCATGTTGGCACCAATGACTCCTGCCGTCTGGGTGCAGAGATCATCCTCAGTTCATACAGGCAGTTGGCGGAGATCGTGAAGGTGGAAAGCCTCGCTCACGGGGTGGAATCTGAGCTAACTATTTGTAGTGTCGGTCCCAGAATTAATCGCTGTCCTCTGGTTTGGAGCTGAGTGCAAGGCTAAAACCAAAGATTCAGATGATTCTGCGGAGATCTGGGGTGCAAATTTCTTGACGTCCGATATCGGGTGGAGAATTGGTCAGGCATGCACTACACGCAGGAAGCGGCCACAAGGGTAGTGGACTACGGGTGGAGTGCACATGTGGGGTATTTAGGTTAAGAGAATTCCTTCCCTAGGCCCGACAAGATGCCTCCTGACATGTGGCAACGTAGGAGTAGGCAAAATGCAACAGGGAATAACAATATTAATCTGCTAATAGTAAACTGCAGCAGTGTCTATAGAAGGGTCCCAGAACTGCTGTCATTAATAAACGGTCACAATGCCCACATAGTACTAGGGACAGAAAGTTGGCTGAAACCAGACGTAAACAGTAATGAAATTCTAAACTCAGATTGGACTGTATACCGCAGAGACAGGCTAGACAGTGAAGGGGGAGGCATGATGAGAAGTCGAATAGTATCGAAAGAGATTGACGGAGTTCCGTAATGTGAAATAATTTGGGTGAAGGTCATGGATAAAGCAGGCTCAGACATGGTAATTGGATGTCTCTATAGGCCCCCTGGCTCAGGAGCTGTTGTGGCTGAGCACCTGAAGGACATGTTATAGTTTTGGGTGCAGATTTTAATTTACCAGATACAGACTGGGAGACTCGAATGTTCATAACGGATGGCAGGAACAAAGAATCCAATGAAATTTTTTAAAGTGCTTTATCTGAAAACTACCTTGAGAAGTTAAACAGAGAACCGACTCATGTTGATAAAATATTAGACCTTCTGGTGACAAACAGACCCAAACTATTTGAAACAGTTAACACAGAACAGGGAATCGGCGATCATGAAGTGGTTACTACATCAATGATTTCAGCTGTAAATACAAATATTAAAAGATGTAGGAAGATTTTTCTGCTTAGCAAAAGTGACTAAAAGCAGATTTCAGAGTACTTGATGGCTCAACACAAAGTTTTGTCTCAAGTACACATAGTGTTGAGGATCGGTGGACAAAGTTCAAAACCGTCGTACAATATGTGTTAGATGAGTATGTGACAAGCAAGATCGTAAGAGACAGAAAAGAGCCACCATGGTACAACAACCAAGTTAGAAAACTACTGCGAAAGCAAAGGGAACTTCATAGCAAACATAAACATAGCCAAAGCCTTGCAGACAAACAAAAATTACACGAAGCCAAATGTAGTGTGAGGAGGGCTATGCGAGAGGCATTCATTGAATTCGAAAGTAAAGTTCTATGTACTGACTTGGCAGAAAATCCTAAGAAATGTTGGTTTTATGTCAAAGCGGTAGGTGGATCAAAACAGAATGTCCAGTTACTCTGTGACCAAAATGGTACTGAAACACAGGATGACAGACTAATTGCTGAAATACTAAATGCCTTTTTCCAAAGCTGTTTCACAGAGGAAGACTGCACTGTAGTTCCTTCTCTAGATTGCCACACAGACGACAAAATGGTAGGTATTGAAATAGACGACAGAGGAATAGAGAAACAATTAAAATCGCTCAGAAGAGGAAAGGCCGCTGGACCTGATGGGATACCAGTTCCATTTTACACAGAGTATGCGAAGGAACTTCCCCCCCCTTCTTGCAGTGGTGTACAGTAGGTCTCTAGAAGAGCATAGAATTCCAAAGGATTGGATAAGGGCACAGGTCATCCACATTTTCAAGAAGGGACATTGAACAGATGTGCAGAACTATAGACCTATATCTCTAACATCTATCAGTTGTAGAATTTTGGAACACGTATTATGTTCGAGTATAATGACTTTTCTGGAGACTAGAAATCTACTCTGTAAGAATCAGCATGGGTTTCGAAAGAGACGATCGTGTGAAACCCAGCTCGCACTGTATGTCCATGAGACTCAGAGGGCCATACACATGGGTTCGCAGGTAGATGCAGTGTTTCTTGACTTCCGCAAGGCATTCGATACAGTTCCCCACTGTCGCTTAATGAACAAAGTAAGAGCATATGGACTATCAGACCAATTGTGTGATTGGATGGAAGAGTTCCTAGATAACAGAATGCAGCATGTCATTCTCAATGGAGAGAAGTCTTCCGAAGTAAGAGTGATTTCAGGTGTGCCACAGGGGAGTGTCGTATGACCGTTGCTATTCACAATATACATAAATGACCTTTTGGATGACATCGGAAGTTCACTGAGGCTTTTTCTGGATGATGCTGTGGTATATCGAAAGTTTGTAACAATGGAAAATTGTACTGAAATGCGGGAGGATCTGTGGCGAATGGACGCATGGTGCAGGGAATGGCAATTGAATCTCAATGTAGAGAAGTGTAATGTGCTGTGAATACATAGAAAGAAAGATCCCTTATTATTTAGCTATAATATAGCAGGTCAGCAAATGGAAGTAGTTAATTCAATAAATTATCTGGGAATAGGCATAAGGAGTGATTTAAAATAGAATGATCATATAAAGATGATCGTCTGAAAAGCAGATGCCAGACTGAGATTCATTGGAAGAATCCTAAGTAAATGCAATCCAAAAACAAGGGAAGTAGTTACAGTACAATTGTTTGTCCACTGCTTTAATACTGCTCACCAGTGTGGGATCCATACCAGATAGGGTTGATAGAAGAGAGAGAGAAGATCCAACTGAGAGCAGCGCGCTTCAT